>NC_134497.1:52611740-52664240 GCF_040206685.1 Ascaphus truei
ATCTTGCTTTTGACAATTTGGTGTGTTTCTGATGGCTGATTTGTTAATGGAAGGAGTTGGCGTTGGGGAAAAAGGAAGTGGGATTGTGCAGAGGTAGACCTGTGAGAGCAGGTAATGTGTAAAGATGTAAATGCTTCAATATACATCTGAAATACTTTGCCCAGGACCTATAATCGGGGTTGCCACCTCTCCGGGTTTCACCCGGAGACTTCGGGTTTGGCATCCCTTTCTCCGGGCTACGGGTTTGTCCCTGAAATCTCCGGGTGGGCGGGTGGTCTGGACGGCAGTGAGCAGTGGTGCGCTGACGTGAATGACAGGAGCCGGGCGGCAGAGGATTGGATGGCTGTGGTGGAGGGTGCTGCGTGCGCACACACACACGAGCGCTCCCAAGTACCCCCAATTCGGAAGTCAAGTCTTCCTTGACTTTCTTTGTCTCCACTACAGCCAGCTACAGGTCACTCACCGGTTCCTGCCCTGCATTGCGATGCCACGCTGCTCACTGAGTCACACTCACCGGTTCCTGTCCTGCCCTGCATTGCGATGCCACGCTGCTCAGTGCTCACTGAATCACACTGTCACTCCGTCCTCTCTGGCTCCTCCTCCTCCTGCTCGGGCTGCTGCTTCAAGTGCCTGTTCCCCTGCTTCAAGTCTGTTTATTTATTACTAAGGTGCACTGGGATTTATCTAAATATATATTTATATATATTTATATTGTGTGTGTGTGTGTGTGTGTGTGTGTATATATATATATGTGTGTGTGTGTGTGTATATATATGTGTGTGTGTGTGTATGTGTGTGTGTGTGTGTGTGTGTGTGTGTGTGTGTGTGTGTGTGTGTGTGTGTATATGTGTGTGTGTGTGTGTGTGTGTGTTTGTGTGTGTTTGTGTGTGTGTGTGTCTGTATATACACACACACACACAATGTATATGTGTGTGTATGCAACTTGCTGCTGCTGCTACCGCCACTAGTGATTCAAGATGTTTTGTGAGATTGTCATCAGTGTTGGTTATAAATAATAGAAATGACATAAGCTAATATACAATTCCATATACCATTAACGCAGCAACCGTACCTGCAACAGCAATGTCTTCGGCATCTCCCCCTACAACTACTGTCAATAAGGCTGCGCGGCGTAAAATGGCGCTGCCTTGCCATGCCAACGGGAACGTCACGTGACGTAACAGCATTACGTGATTCCCGTTGCCATGACAATGAGATGCCACATGTCATGACGTGATGCGGTGCCACGTTGTCATGGCAAAATGACGCCGCGTGACGTTGCGTGGCGTGCCGTTGTCATGGCAACAGTGTCATTTAAAATAAAATAAAAATCTCCGGGTTGGCCGTCAGTCGAAGGTGGCAACCCTGCCTATAATCGAGCAGCTGTAACAGCAGCGGACGGCAGCAAACGGCGAAACCCTGTGGGGAAACTCTGGTGCTATGTTGCAGTGATTCTTTGGTAGAATGAAACCGTTGCATACAATACCTCTGGGCAGACATGAAGGGGGGGTACTGTGAGAAATAAGGGGAGCGCTAACTAATAATAATAACTTTAAAAGTGCTAGTCTAAATAAACAAGTGTTCTTATATAAAAATCTTCACCAATCCTTACCCTGGTACTGTGTAGTTAAAGTGCTAAATTGAAATATGCAAAGTGCAGTGCATAAATATACATATATTGGTGTGCAGAATAAAAATATTTGGGGCAAATTTCATGTGTAATATTGTGCAAGTTTGTATCTTATATAAAAGGTAGGTGTATATAATAAAGTGCAAAAATAAAATCATGCAATGGACAGGCTTTTTTCATCTTAGCATCTCCCAGTACTTTGTTCCAGAGATCCTCAAAGTGATTGAGAGAAAAATAAACTTCAGCTTGTAGTTGAAGATAAACAGATTTATACAGATTATGGTGCAAAATGTTACACTCGCATTTTGTACATTCCTATGTTTGTTGTACAGGGGTCTTTTGGGGGTCTTTCCAAGGTATTTAGTGGGGTCCTTGTCCAGTCTTTCTTTCTCTTTTGGTGTGTTGCTCCTCGGGAGTCTGAAGGAACGCTGGGGATGCCGGCACACTCACCCAGCATTTTCTTCCTGTCTGTGACATCACAAGTCTTGCGTCTCGCGGGAAGAGCATCAGATGGTCTTGCAGCTGGAACACGGACCTCCGGACCCAGCTGAAGGGGGAGGAGCTGATAAACTTCAGGTGGTCTTTGAAGTGTCTCATTTCCTCATGCTGTTAACCTCGTCTACGCTGGCTTAGTGGACAGGGGCAGTGAATGCATATTGGGGGCCAACTTTGGGGAGACTCGGGTGTTGTGTCCCAGAGATTCTTTAGTGAACGTAGTGAAGCGAATAGAGAATTCAGATTGCGATGAAAAGGGAGTGAAGTACACACCCTGCAAAGCTATTGGATGCAGGACAGAAATAATAACTATTTCAATTTATTTCCAAAGCTTGCGCAGAGCTGTGAGTCACAGCAATGAGAATGCACGTGTAGCCGCTGTAAGTAAGGGCGGGCTACTTATCCTTCTCCTACTGGAGAAAGCCCTGGTAAGGGCAGGCGCCAGTAGTAACCATGGGTTTCCCCCCTTCAAGCCCTGCCTGGAGTGATGGAGGCGGGCCCCCTGACTCTGTGCAGGCCTAGACAGAGGGGAGGTCCTGCTGACATCATGAGGGGCAGGGCTGACTCTATTTAGTGGCCAGTTCCTGTCAGTGACAGTTGGTTCTTGTCTGTCCTGGGAGTTGGAGGAGTTAGTTCTATGCTGTCCTGGCAGCCGAAGAGAGAGGAGAGTTTGGAGTGTGAACAGAGCTAGAGTGGACCAATGCCCCCTCACCCTGCTGAGGGGGTGAGGGGAGAGATCTAGCCTCACCCATAGGGCCTACCCTGGGGTGAAAGCAGGGGTATTGCAGCCCCACCAGGCCATCCTGCTGGAGTACAGCCTGGAGGAGAGGAGAGGAGGAAAGAGGCCTGACACATCTGAAGTGCGGGGTATTTATGAACTGCTGTGTGCTGCTGCTGTGTGCTGCCAAGGATAAGCTGTACAAGGATAATAAAGAGACACTGCTTCTATTTTACCAAGAGACTGTGTGTGTGTGATCTGGAGCATTCACCCTGGGACCAGGGTTCTTTCTCTGTAAGGGTCCTACCCCACATCCCTGGGGCTTATAGAGAATGGAGGCGCTGCACCACTAAAGAATGAAGGCCATTACCCCAGAAATCTGATCCTGTTGTCCCCAACACCAACGCGGGAGACTCAGGCCCTCCTGTTCCAAGCAGGTACGCACCACCCAAGTACACATAGCCAGCCTCACTACACCCTAGATAGCCATCTGTGTCTGGGGGGAGGGGGGGGGGAACATGGGTTACATTTGGAGGCGACCTGCTGAGATCCCAAACAGGTCAGGCTTTCAGCGAAGCAGAATGGGAGGAGTGAAGTGCACCTTCCGTGCAAGTGCTATGGAGGGTAGGGCATATCATACCAGGGGTATTCAGGGGAGCGTGGAATCTCGCACAGTACACCCTGGGTGCCCTAGATGGGTGGTGTAAGATGGGTGTTTGGCTATTGCTGTCCTAGTCCCTTGAGGCAGGTAGTGTGAGGCAACTGGGGGGGTTAGCCTGTTAACTTGTCCAGGGACCATGGCCCAGGGTCCGCACTATGAGTGGCCAAAAGTAGGAGACGCCCATACGTGTGGGGGAGAGAGAGAGTGTGGGGGAGAGAGAGTGTGGGGGAGAAAGAGTGTGGAGGAGAGAGAGAAAGTGTGGGGGAGAGAGAGAGAGAGAGAGAGTGTGGGAGAGAGAGAGAGAGAGTGTGGGAGAGAGAGAGAACATGGGACAGAGAGAGAGAGTGTGGGAGAGAGAGAGTGTGGGAGAGACACAGAGGGGAGAGAGGGTGGGTGACACACACACACACAGAGGGTGGGCGATACACAGAGAGAGAGAGGGTGGGTGACTGACTGGGTGGCTGACTTACTGGGTGGGTGGCTGACTGACTGGGTGTGTGGCTGACTGGGTGACTGATGGTGACTGACTGGGGTGACTGACTGTGACTGACTGGGGTGGGTGACTGACTGACTGGGGTGGGTGACTGACTGACTGGGGTGGGTGACTGACTGACTGGGGTGGGTGACTGACTGGGTGTAGAATGGGACAAATACATTAGGAATAACTGTTGACAGCATAAAAAATTGTTACGGCAGGGTGGGGGGGAGGCACACTCTCCCATGCACACACACACACCCATGCGCACACACCCATGCATACAGACACACACACCCATGCATACACACACACATGCATACACACACACACACACCCATGCATACACACACACACACACCCATGCATACACACACACACACACCCATGCATACACACACACACCCATGCATACACACACACACACACCCATGCATACACACACACACACACACACACACACACACACACACACACACACACACACACACACACACATGCATACACACACACACACACCCATGCATACACACACACCCATGCATACACACACACACACACACACCCATGCACACACACACACACACACACACACACACACACACACACACACACACACACACACACACCCATGCATACACACACACACACATGCATACAGACACACACACACACACACACACACACACACACACACACACACAACAGGGGGAAGAAGAGGAAAGGCCGCGTGACCGAGCACCACCACTGCCCCGCTCGCCCCCCCTCCTCCCCCCCGTGACCATCTCCAGCCCTACGCGGGAAGCCGGGACAGGGAGAGAAGGGGAAACACCCCACTACCATCTCCTGCCCCGCACGGGGATCGGCGGGAAGTCGGGGTAAGCGGGGACAGGGAGAGAAGGGGGGACATCCCCACTACCATCTTCTGCCCCGCGCGGGGATCGGCAGGAAGTCAGGGTAAGCGGGGACAGGGAGAGGAGGGGGGACACCCCCACTACTATCTCCTGCCCCGCGTGGGGATCGGCGGGAAGTCGGGGTAAGCGGGGACAGGGAGAGAAGGGGGGAACACCCCCACTACCATCTCCTGCCCCGCGCGGGAAGCGGGGAGTAAGGGGGCTTGCAGGGAAGGAGCAGAGGGGCCGCAAGATGGAGGATTGGAGAGTACTTACTCTCCAACAGATTTCCGGCCAGAAAGAATGGCCGCTCGTTGGGGGCGGGCTCATATAGAGCCTGGCCGCGCACCCACAAAGCCTGGGAGCGCGCGCCAATCAGCAGTCAGGTAACAAGGGAGTTTTTTTTTTTTTTCAGCACCAGCAGGGAAAATTTTAGCACGAGCAGGGAAATGTAAAAAAAAAAACACGTGTGCTGCTTGGGTCAATATTTACTCACCCGGAGGTTAAATCCTCTCACCCCGGGCGTGTAAATGTATAGGATTGTCGAACACTATATATATGCAAAGTTGTTAGATGGCACTCACATGCAGTATAGTGTTGAAATACAGGTGCTTGTCCCATAGGTAATGTGTAGGTAAATAGTTCCTTACCAGGCAGACCTCGAATCCCAGGACACCACAGCAAAGAAGAGACAGCACTCAAGGTAATCCTGTGTCAAGAGTGTATTAGAGGAAACATGGCACAATCACCCGACGTTTTGGTCCTAAGGACAGGACCTTTCTCCCTGATGAAGTAGTTGTGACTACGAAACATGTAGGATGTAATTGGTCCAAGTGTTATATTGCTATTCTATCCTATGTGTGCAATTTAGAGACTTTTTTCCGCTTTTGCTGTGTACTTTTGAAATCACCACTGTGACGTCACTTCGCAGCCAGTTCACCCCTGCTTGTGGCTGCACTAAACGGAGAGCTCTGCGAACCACCCAGGTCCTCACTGACCAATCCGGGGACCCTCCCAGTGCGTCTGCAGGCTGCAGATTGTTCAATCCGTCTGGAGCCCAGCTGACCAGAGGGGAGTTTCTCACAGAGACGGTGACCGAATGCAGAGGTGTTCCTAGGAAGGAAAAGCATCGCAGCTGCTGTCCCAGACGCCTGCCAAGGGAAACATACTCCTGACTCCTGTATGAGCGGCTGCCGAGTGGTAACTTGTGTGTTTAACACACTCAATGTTTATGTCCTAATACTTTGATGTACGCTATTTGCGTTGTGCGCTGTTTTTTTGTCTCCACCCCTCCCAGAGGCCTGTATGTGATCCACCAATGATCTAGAGCAGGGGTGGCCAACTCCAGTCCTCAAGGGCCACCAGCAGGTCTGGTTTTCAGGATATCCCTGCTTCAGCACAGATGACTCAATCAGGGATATCCTGAAGCAGGGATATTCTTAAAACCTGACCTGCTGGTGGCCTTTGAGGACTGGAGTTGGCCACCCCTGATCTAGAGCAGAGGTGCGTAAACTGCGCACCCCCCAGGGGGCGCAACATTATTCAGGGGGGGCGCTGTGGTTGCAGAGGCCCCAGTCTCTTCCCCCACGGCATTTAAATGAATGCTGTGGAATCGCGAGAGTCCTCAGCAGCGTCCCTTTGCTTGTCTTCGGCAACGCTGCACCACGTGACGTCATGTTGCCATGGCAACGTGATATAACTTGCCCCCGCGGCGTCATTAGATGCCAAAGACAAGGTAAGGAGGGGGGTGCAAGCAGGAAGGGGGGCACAGCGGGGAAAGTTTGGCCTCCACCGATCTAGAGGATATTTATGAAGGAAACATTATTGTGTGAACCTTATTTAAACTTGTATTCTCTGCACTTACGCAGGTTATTTCCAGATGTAGTGTGTACAAGTTTAAGATCTCACTAGTTACTTCGGATTTGTAAAGTGTACTCAAAAAATTCTAAGCCGTTGTTTGGTGTAGTGTAATAATCAATCACTTGCACTGCACTATGTTATGCACTAGGTGGCAGTCTTATGATTTAACAGCAAATAAAGATCACATTTATAAATGTGCTGAATGGATCACTTCAATCTTGCTTTTGACAATTTGGTGTGTTTCTGATGGCTGATTTGTTAATGGAAGGAGTTGGCGTTGGGGAAAAAGGAAGTGGGATTGTGCAGAGGTAGACCTGTGAGAGCAGGTAATGTGTAAAGATGTAAATGCTTCAATATACATCTGAAATACTTTGCCCAGGACCTATAATCGGGGTTGCCACCTCTCCGGGTTTCACCCGGAGACTTCGGGTTTGGCATCCCTTTCTCCGGGCTACGGGTTTGTCCCTGAAATCTCCGGGTGGGCGGGTGGTCTGGACGGCAGTGAGCAGTGGTGCGCTGACGTGAATGACAGGAGCCGGGCGGCAGAGGATTGGATGGCTGTGGTGGAGGGTGCTGCGTGCGCACACACACACACGAGCGCTCCCAAGTACCCCCAATTCGGAAGTCAAGTCTTCCTTGACTTTCTTTGTCTCCACTACAGCCAGCTACAGGTCACTCACCGGTTCCTGCCCTGCATTGCGATGCCACGCTGCTCACTGAGTCACACTCACCGGTTCCTGTCCTGCCCTGCATTGCGATGCCACGCTGCTCAGTGCTCACTGAATCACACTGTCACTCCGTCCTCTCTGGCTCCTCCTCCTCCTGCTCGGGCTGCTGCTTCAAGTGCCTGTTCCCCTGCTTCAAGTCTGTTTATTTATTACTAAGGTGCACTGGGATTTATCTAAATATATATTTATATATATTTATATTGTGTGTGTGTGTGTGTGTGTGTGTGTGTGTGTATATATATATATGTGTGTGTGTGTGTATATATATGTGTGTGTGTGTGTATGTGTGTGTGTGTGTGTGTGTGTGTGTGTGTGTGTGTGTGTGTGTGTGTGTGTGTGTGTGTATATGTGTGTGTGTGTGTGTGTGTGTGTTTGTGTGTGTTTGTGTGTGTGTGTGTCTGTATATACACACACACACACAATGTATATGTGTGTGTATGCAACTTGCTGCTGCTGCTACCGCCACTAGTGATTCAAGATGTTTTGTGAGATTGTCATCAGTGTTGGTTATAAATAATAGAAATGACATAAGCTAATATACAATTCCATATACCATTAACGCAGCAACCGTACCTGCAACAGCAATGTCTTCGGCATCTCCCCCTACAACTACTGTCAATAAGGCTGCGCGGCGTAAAATGGCGCTGCCTTGCCATGCCAACGGGAACGTCACGTGACGTAACAGCATTACGTGATTCCCGTTGCCATGACAATGAGATGCCACATGTCATGACGTGATGCGGTGCCACGTTGTCATGGCAAAATGACGCCGCGTGACGTTGCGTGGCGTGCCGTTGTCATGGCAACAGTGTCATTTAAAATAAAATAAAAATCTCCGGGTTGGCCGTCAGTCGAAGGTGGCAACCCTGCCTATAATCGAGCAGCTGTAACAGCAGCGGACGGCAGCAAACGGCGAAACCCTGTGGGGAAACTCTGGTGCTATGTTGCAGTGATTCTTTGGTAGAATGAAACCGTTGCATACAATACCTCTGGGCAGACATGAAGGGGGGGTACTGTGAGAAATAAGGGGAGCGCTAACTAATAATAATAACTTTAAAAGTGCTAGTCTAAATAAACAAGTGTTCTTATATAAAAATCTTCACCAATCCTTACCCTGGTACTGTGTAGTTAAAGTGCTAAATTGAAATATGCAAAGTGCAGTGCATAAATATACATATATTGGTGTGCAGAATAAAAATATTTGGGGCAAATTTCATGTGTAATATTGTGCAAGTTTGTATCTTATATAAAAGGTAGGTGTATATAATAAAGTGCAAAAATAAAATCATGCAATGGACAGGCTTTTTTCATCTTAGCATCTCCCAGTACTTTGTTCCAGAGATCCTCAAAGTGATTGAGAGAAAAATAAACTTCAGCTTGTAGTTGAAGATAAACAGATTTATACAGATTATGGTGCAAAATGTTACACTCGCATTTTGTACATTCCTATGTTTGTTGTACAGGGGTCTTTTGGGGGTCTTTCCAAGGTATTTAGTGGGGTCCTTGTCCAGTCTTTCTTTCTCTTTTGGTGTGTTGCTCCTCGGGAGTCTGAAGGAACGCTGGGGATGCCGGCACACTCACCCAGCATTTTCTTCCTGTCTGTGACATCACAAGTCTTGCGTCTCGCGGGAAGAGCATCAGATGGTCTTGCAGCTGGAACACGGACCTCCGGACCCAGCTGAAGGGGGAGGAGCTGATAAACTTCAGGTGGTCTTTGAAGTGTCTCATTTCCTCATGCTGTTAAACTCGTCTACGCTGGCTTAGTGGACAGGGGCAGTGAATGCATATTGGGGGCCAACTTTGGGGAGACTCGGGTGTTGTGTCCCAGAGATTCTTTAGTGAACGTAGTGAAGCGAATAGAGAATTCAGATTGCGATGAAAAGGGAGTGAAGTACACACCCTGCAAAGCTATTGGATGCAGGACAGAAATAATAACTATTTCAATTTATTTCCAAAGCTTGCGCAGAGCTGTGAGTCACAGCAATGAGAATGCACGTGTAGCCGCTGTAAGTAAGGGCGGGCTACTTATCCTTCTCCTACTGGAGAAAGCCCTGGTAAGGGCAGGCGCCAGTAGTAACCATGGGTTTCCCCCCTTCAAGCCCTGCCTGGAGTGATGGAGGCGGGCCCCCTGACTCTGTGCAGGCCTAGACAGAGGGGAGGTCCTGCTGACATCATGAGGGGCAGGGCTGACTCTATTTAGTGGCCAGTTCCTGTCAGTGACAGTTGGTTCTTGTCTGTCCTGGGAGTTGGAGGAGTTAGTTCTATGCTGTCCTGGCAGCCGAAGAGAGAGGAGAGTTTGGAGTGTGAACAGAGCTAGAGTGGACCAATGCCCCCTCACCCTGCTGAGGGGGTGAGGGGAGAGATCTAGCCTCACCCATAGGGCCTACCCTGGGGTGAAAGCAGGGGTATTGCAGCCCCACCAGGCCATCCTGCTGGAGTACAGCCTGGAGGAGAGGAGAGGAGGAAAGAGGCCTGACACATCTGAAGTGCGGGGTATTTATGAACTGCTGTGTGCTGCTGCTGTGTGCTGCCAAGGATAAGCTGTACAAGGATAATAAAGAGACACTACTTCTATTTTACCAAGAGACTGTGTGTGTGTGATCTGGAGCATTCACCCTGGGACCAGGGTTCTTTCTCTGTAAGGGTCCTACCCCACATCCCTGGGGCTTATAGAGAATGGAGGCGCTGCACCACTAAAGAATGAAGGCCATTACCCCAGAAATCTGATCCTGTTGTCCCCAACACCAACGCGGGAGACTCAGGCCCTCCTGTTCCAAGCAGGTACGCACCACCCAAGTACACATAGCCAGCCTCACTACACCCTAGATAGCCATCTGTGTCTGGGGGGAGGGGGGGGGAACATGGGTTACATTTGGAGGCGACCTGCTGAGATCCCAAACAGGTCAGGCTTTCAGCGAAGCAGAATGGGAGGAGTGAAGTGCACCTTCCGTGCAAGTGCTATGGAGGGTAGGGCATATCATACCAGGGGTATTCAGGGGAGCGTGGAATCTCGCACAGTACACCCTGGGTGCCCTAGATGGGTGGTGTAAGATGGGTGTTTGGCTATTGCTGTCCTAGTCCCTTGAGGCAGGTAGTGTGAGGCAACTGGGGGGGTTAGCCTGTTAACTTGTCCAGGGACC
The DNA here is from genome assembly GCF_040206685.1 of Ascaphus truei. Lineage (NCBI taxonomy): Eukaryota > Metazoa > Chordata > Amphibia > Anura > Ascaphidae > Ascaphus > Ascaphus truei. The sequence goes on from NC_134497.1 coordinate 52,622,341, forward strand.
ATGGCCCAGGGTCCGCACTATGAGTGGCCAAAAGTAGGAGACGCCCATACCTTAGGGAGATGCCCGGGTACACTAGCCAGCACCCACATAAAACACACCACAGAGTACTTGTAGGAACCGTCAGCGAGTGCGGTGCACAAAGAAGGAGTTCTGCCTAGCCTGGGGTATGCCACATCATACTTGTGGGTAAAGCAATGAGAAATAGCATGCAGAGAGCATCAGAGAGTTTCACTGGGTACAGTCAGTGTCTAGGAACGAGTTTTGCAATAGACACTGAGAATAGTGGTGATATATATTTGGTGGGCTCATCAAAGATGGCGGCCGTCACTACATGTGCTCCGCGGAGCAAGAAAGAATCCAAAATGGCGACCGCAGCACCATCCACGGCCCAGCAGTTAGCAGCCGAACTAAAATGGCGCCTCCCGCCAATCCTGGAGCGCGCACGTGAATCGTGCAAAGAGACTGTGCGAGAAATGTGGAGAGAGATGTGCAGGGGTTTGGCGCCAAACCCAGATCTCCTGCAAAAGGAGCGGAGCGGCGCGAAAGCCGAAAGCCCACCCACCTGTGCTGTGACTGGCCGACAGACAAGGCCACGTCCCACTGAGAGAAGGAGTGCCCCTCCTCTTGTTTCCACCAGAGGGAGGGGGCACAAGGAGAGCCAATCAGAAGAGTCTTCCCCAGCGAAGGGAGGGACAGGAAGTGAGAGCAAGGAGCTTTACTTCTGTCTGACATTCACAGAGAGAGGAGCCGAAACTTTGAACTGTTCCACCCCTGAGCGAAATATGGCTGAACTGAGCACCACGGGGTTTACCAGCTTCCAAGAGGCTTACTGGTAGTAGAGATTGAGCGCCACAAGTACCTCTGGTGCCTGTGCGTCCACTGCGGGACACCCGGACAGGTCCCAGGCACGAAAGCACGATGCCCTAAATGTGGCACGTACTACGTGTTGCCTAACGAGCCATGGCCATTGATCGAGACCCCGCGGGGTGCCTCTCTGGGAACACTAATGGAGGTGGCGGAGACAAGAGACGAGGCTGCCCTAGTTCCTCGCATCACCCATGCGGTAGGAACCAAGGCCCAGCCAGCTACTGAGCCGAGAGAACCATCGGCGGAGAAGAGCGCGACCGCAGTGGAGTTCCCGGAGCGAGCCCGTTTCGTACCAATATCCACTGGCGGGGCCGCAAAAGACCCAGGTGACTCCCTAGCGGAGGATCCGACCAAGTCGTCTTCGGAAGAAGATGATAGCGTCTCATCGGTGGCGATGCGCCTACCAGCGAACCACCTCAACTGTAACAAAGATGGCAGTCCACTTACCGGAGAGAGGGAGCAGATGAGTCCGGACACCTCCCGACGGCGAGCGCTGGTTCGGCCTGAGGCCCGTAGAAGTCCCATGGCCGTGGTGACTCCCAGTACGGTGGAGACGGCGTCGGTGGCAGATCCAGAGGGACCTGAGTACATCAGCCTGCAGTGGAGCGGTAAGGAGACTCCACCACCCCCTTACTCCCACCAGGCGAAGACGGCCCCTGCAGAGGATGAGAAGGAGAGGCGTGTGGCCTACTTACCCGTCCGCGGACCGGATGATCCACCACCGCCCCTTCCGGTCTTCGACGCACTTCCGGTGCGTGACCACGGAGCGGATGGAGATTCCGCGGGCAGTCATGATGACATCACTTCCGGGTCCGACTGTAAAAGAGGCCCGGGAGTGCTGTTCTCCCCACGGAGAGCAGCAATGGCAGCTGCAATGGCCACTCTGAGAGGCCAAGGTCCTGCCAGAGGATCACGGGGCTCAGCGGAGAGAGCAACCAAGAAGATGCCCACTGGTCGCGGTATTACCCACTTGCTGGACACTGATTTCAACATTGCCCATGCCCCAACCCCCAGCTCCATCGCCACGGCCACTGCCCCTGCCCCGTCACGAGTGTTACCACCGGGACCGAGCGGGGATAAATTGAGCAAGTACCCCAAATATTCAAGAGATGTAAGGGATTGGGAACTGAGCGATGAAGGGTCTTATGGGGAGATACCGTATGATAATGTAATTTGTATACCTAATCTTGTGCCTTTTTCTCCTGCGTTTAGAGGGAGGGTCCGAAGGTCCCACACTACAGCAGAGGCTGGGCCTGTAAGTGAAGTGGTTCACAAGATGAACCCTATGGTGTACATCAACGCCAAAGAGAGGAGAGATTGCTCGCGCTCTACAGAGGCGGGTACGTCCGGTATCTCATCACAAGTGGAGTCGGAGGTAGATACAGGTAGCCCCTTATCAGAGTATGAGCACCGTGACAAGTGGTGGGCACCCCTGTTCACCGGGTACCATGAAGGTATGGACCGCACCAGGTTCGTACTCATCAGAAATGACATAGTTGATTATTGGTGGGCGGTAGGTGCCTATACTCCTCAGGAGGTGGTGAATGAAATAGAGCATCGGTACCGGGAGATAGAGCAAAAGATCATTCTGCCAAAGGGGCCTAGTATTTTGTATGACTACATTGCCCCTGTAGAACCGGCGTTTTGGGTGCTGCCAAGCAGGGCGGGTCGGAAAAACTTGACCAAGTTGAGCCGAGCAGACAGAGCCATAGTGGCTAGGTATAGGCAATCCCATGGTTATGAATACCCTTATGTGCCTGAACCCATAATGCGAGAGATAGAGGAGAACAGGGATAGTTGGCTCCGAGAAGCCGTACAAGAGTACTTGCGGACGAAATTTGGTAAGGCAGGTTACCACAATCAGGACAGGATCAGTGAGTTGGTCAGGATCTGGAGTATAGGACGGGGCATATACATGCACAATGTAATATATCGGCCCGAGTCTGGGTCGGTACAGTCATATCATGTGACCATCACTGACCATAATGGTAGAAGGATACGGAAGCCTGATCCGAAGCATTGTTATTAGGGTTCTCCCATTGGGAGTAACTGTATTCTGTTGATATCTCATCTCACCTGGTATTGTCTATGAACAATAAACTGCCATGTTTTGTGTTTGTGTTCCCAGGTCTGTTCGCTGCAGGATGTTGCTGCTAAAAATAGGTCCAAGTGGGACCATTGGATTCCACCAGAGGGAGAGTGTAGACCCTGTAAGTAAGAGCGGGCTACTTATCCTTCTCCTACTGGAGTAAGCCCTGGTAAAGGCAGGCGCCAGTAGTAACCATGGGGTTTCCCCCCTTCAAGCCCTGCCTGGAGTGATGGAGGCGGGCCCCCTGACTCTGTGCAGGCCTAGACAGAGGGGAGGTCCTGCTGACTACATGAGGGGCAGGGCTGACTCTATTTAGTGGCCAGTTCCTGTCAGTGACAGTTGGTTCTTGTCTGTCCTGGGAGTTGGAGGAGTTAGTTCTATGCTGTCCTGGCAGCCGAAGAGAGAGGAGAGTTTGGAGTGTGAGCAGAGCTAGAGTGGACCAATGCCCCCTCACCCTGCTGAGGGGGCGAGGGGAGAGATCTAGCCTCACCCATAGGGCCTACCCTGGGGTGAAAGCAGGGGTATTGCAGCCCCACCAGGCCACCCTGCTGGAGTACAGCCTGGAGGAGAGGAGGAAAGAGGCCTGACACATCTGAAGTGCGGGGTATTTATGAACTGCTTTGTGCTGCTGCTGTGTGCTGCCAAGGATAAGCTGTACAAGGATAATAAAGAGACACTGCTTCTATTTTACCAAGAGACTGTGTGTGTGTGATCTTGAGCATTCACCCTGGGACCAGGGTTCTTTCTCTGTAAGGGTCCTACCCCACATCCCTGGGGCTTATAGAGAATGGAGGCACTGCACCACTAAAGAATGAAGGCCATTACCCCAGAAGCCTGGTCCTGTTGTCCCCAACACCAACGCGGGAGACTCAGGCCCTCCTGTTCCAAGCAGGTACGCACCACCCAAGTACACGTAGCCAGCCTCACTACACCCTAGATAGCCATCTGTGTCTGGGGGAGGGGGGGAACATGGGTTACACACGTTTAGGAGAGACCACAGATAGGAAATTATGTGGTACAGTAAGTGAGGCAATATATTAGGTGGTAATTTAGTATGGGAACAAAACAGGCAGTACCTATCTCAGAGTGGGGTAAGTGAATAATCACTATCTATCACTCATTAGGTAGATTAGTGATTACCTAACAGAAACAAGAGCTCAGGCATATAAATATTCCCATAAAATCTCAAATAAGATAACGAGGATCGTCTGATCATATGAGGTGATTTCTGGAGTGTTAATAGTAATCATACACTGTCTTCAATTGGCAATGTGATTTAATTTGGCTGTTGTAAACTCATGAAAAACACAAAAGTGCTGAATGCACCATTTTATGAGCCCCGTTGTGAGACTACCTGGGATGAACACAACAGTCACACCACGGGGCATTCGGCACTTTTCACGCCTGCTGTAAGCATTCAAGAAACCACGTTTTTACAGTGACCAAAATGATTTCTGTCAATTTAACCCTTTGCAGTGCCAGAGGGGCTGTGGCACTAGTGCTTGTATGACCGCTTCACCGAATCGGTCACATGATCGCTATCATTAATGATGGAACGAGTCCTCCTCCTTCCGTGCCTCGCCATTATAGATCATGTCCTGCACAGTTAAATAACGTCCACAAGAGCACAGGAGAAACGAGCGTCAATTTTAGGGCACAACTACTACGTACATAATACATGGTAGATGAGGTTGAAAAAAAGAGAAAAGTCCATCAAGTTCAACCTATGCTAAAAGGTAATAACTTGGAATACAGGACAACAGACAGTTTATACAATGTATAGCTTTGTTATATAATAAATTACAGCATTTAAAGCCACCAAGACATCGCTTTGCTTTGACATCCATTATTGCCTTACCATCATTTGTCAGGTGTGAAATCGGACAATTCTACTAATACATTTTAGTTTTCCTTAGAATTTGAGGTCTACAGTCACTGCCTTTGAAGGGTGTGAAAATTAATAATGTCGTAACCGTTTCCACGAGAAATTTGACTGTAAAAGAAACTTTGTAAAATATATCTTGCTACTTGTTCCCTAGTTAGTATATACAGATGTATCAAGACTAAGGGGCATGTTCCATAAGCTCCAAAATGCGCGGTCTTCACGGATACACCATGCACTTCAATGGGGCTTTCTGTGCAGACTGCGCGGATCAGAGCTTTCAGATGCTTATATAATATGCCTCTAAGTGTCTACAGTACCACTGCCATGCAACCGTGGTGGTCGCGGCACTGGAAGGTTAACATTTCGAACCATGGACCCCCCCCAGCAGAGTAGACACGGAAGACACTGTCCCGGTCACCGCAGACTTTTGCTTCTTCATCCGTGGCACCGGGGACAGTAAGTCTAGCTACATCTGTAGCGCCTAGTGACACAGTCGCACTTCGCATATACAAATAAAACATGTCATGGATGCCTCCCTACCTGGCTTCCTTAAACAAATGAAATCATCCCTAAAATAAAACCATTTGGGGCTTATGTATCACAGTCCCACCGGTTCCAAAAGTAGAGCAAACAAAATAGCGTAGAGCAATAAGAAAGCAGCGCACAGCCAAAGGGAGTTAGGGTCAAAAATAGTAATGAAAAATGGTTTATTAAAGAAACCTGTTAAACAGGAAGTACAAAGCTCTCCTACGCGTTTCGTACCAGCAGATATTTTATAAAAAAAAAAAGCTGCTCCTGCAGTCCCTTTAAAGTCCTCAAAGGAGAAGCCCAGGCCTCATATCAGGGCCTCCCAGCAGATCAGGCAAAGGACTACCAACAAGTAAAAGCCGCCATACTGGATCGCTTAGGTCTGACCCCAGAGACCTACCGGCAGGAGTTCCGGAACCTGAAGTATACCGCTAAGATGAGGCCCCGGGTCCTCTCTCAGCAGTTATTGGACTTGTGTACTCGCTGGATACAACCCGAGGACCGCACTAAGGAGGCAATTCTCGAGCAAGTTGCTTTGGAACAATTCCTGCAGATAATACCCCCTTCCGCACGCTCTTGGGTAAAACGCCATGCAGCTGAAACCCTAGCTTTGGCAGTCCGACTCGTTGAGAACTTCCTTGGGGCCGAGGATCAGGCGAGTGCCCTGGACCTGACGGATCCAACTTCACCAGCACTTGCGAACACTCAAAGAGGGAGATCGGAACAACGGGGAAACTATGGCCCCTCCATACGCAACCGCCAAGTGCCACGAAAGAAGCAGTCTTTCCAACAAGAAGAGGTCCAAACGCCGGGCACCGCCGAAACCCTCAACCCCTTCCTGATGTCAGCTTGTCACCAAATGAGAGGAACTTCCGAGGACGTTGCCCAAAGGACCCATCAGACGCCTGGTCTCCAGTATCCGGTCCAGAGGAGCGCTATCCGTGGCACCCTCCTTCGAGGGAACCTTCTCCATGTTCTGCCTGCGGAGAACAAGGCCACCGCCATGTGGACTGTCCTCAGATGGATTGTTACTTCAGCAGGACAGTTGCCTCGGCCTTCCCCAGAGGAAGTTGCAAACCCTGGTTACTTCCAGTCCAGATTGGGGGTAAAACCGTCCAGGCCCTTGTAGATTCAGGCTCTGGAAAAACGCTGGTCTTCCGGGAACTGTTACCGCCTGACGTGCTTTCCTTTGACTCCCCATGGAGTATAGAGTGTATACACGGCGATGTAAAATGGTATCCGACGGCCCAAATCCTGCTACAGGTGAAAGGTCAGGAGGCCAGGATCGAAGTAGGAGTCGCTCCTTGGCTCCCTGCCCCCATTTTGCTTGGCTGTGACTGGCCTTTCTTTTCAAACCTAATGGCTCCAGTCTCTCAGGAGGAGCCTCATTCTCTGACTCAGGAGAAACCTAGTAAATTGTTCCCCTTTTCGGCAGACCTGTTCCCCAGTAGACACCTGGTTCCAAAGACTCGGAGGCAAAGACGCTGTGACAAACAGGACTGGTTGCAGAAATCTGGGACTCAAGGTGGCCATACTAATAGGCATAAGTCACAAGTCATGACTGGGGATGGCCAGAAAGAGGGAGAGATAGGCCCTGGGGATTTACCAGAGCTATGTCTCCCTGATTTTCGCCTGAGGCAGAGGGAAGACCCAGTCCTGGCCAAACAATATGATAAAGTGGTAAAAATTGATGACCAGATATTGAATGCACAAGGGGTAATGGTGTTCCCTCATTTTGAATTGTCAAATGATATCCTGTATAGGGTGAACAAGCAGACACAAACAGGGAAGGTCACCAGACAAATATTGGTTCCCAAGGCGTTTGTTAAAACTGTCTTCACCCTAGCCCATACTAACCCTTGGGGTGTTAACCTGGGTAGAGATAAAACCTTGGACCGTATTTCGTTCTGCTTCTATTGGCCAGGGATGCCTAGTGACATTGCAAAGTTATGTGCGGCATGTCCTGAGTGCCAGCTAACTAGTCCGAAGGGACAAAAACCAGCCCCCTTGGTTCCTCTACCCTTGGTGTCCATTCCCTTTGAGAGGATTGGTGTAGACTTGGTAGGACCGCTGGAGCCTTCTGCGAAAGGACACAGGTTTATTCTCGTAATAGTCGACTATGCAACAAGATATCCTGAGACGTTCCCCCTGAGGACAGCAACGGCGAGCAAGTAGCCAACAAATTGTTGGAGCTGTTCTCACGGGTTGGACTTCCCCAGGTTATGTTGACAGACCAAGGTACAAATGTTATGTATAAACTGATGCAGAATGTCTTAAAATTACTAGAGGTAAAGTCTGTTCGGACATCGGTCTACCATCCACAGACTGACGGATTGGTGGAAAGATTTAACCGAACTCTAAAAGGGATGCTGAGGAAATTTGTAGATTCAGAGAAGAGAGCCTGAGATGAACTTCTCCCTTTTCTGCTGTTCGCAGTGCGGGAAGTTCCCCCGGCCTCCACGGGGTTCTCTCCATTTTAATTATTGTATGGCCACCAACCCCGGGGAATCTTAGACCTCCTAAAGGAGTCCTGGGAGGAACAGCGGTCCCCTTCTAAGAATACCCTGCAATACCCTGGAAGCAGAGGAGGAGAGGGTATCGCCTGCCCCTGCGTTCACACCTACACTCGCTGCAGTGCCCACCCTATCTTCTCCAGTCGCAGAGGCTCCACCTCTGGATACCAAAGAGGACAAGGCTTTCCTTGACCTGGAGGAAGATTTGGATAACATGGAGCTGGACGACATCGACACCACGGAAATCAACTTAGACGACGAGTTTTCAGACGACTAAACCCAACATCCTTGAGTTTTATTTAAGTGACCAAAACAGCCCCCCTTCCCATCCTCTCCTGGGCAGCGTCTGAGAGCTTCAGTAATGGGGGGCAGTTTCCAACCTCCCCCACAGCTTGTAAGGAAGCCTCAATACACATGTATGCAGATGACACAATCCTATATGCACACAGCCATAGCCTCTCTGACCTTCAACACATACTTCAGTCTGACTTTTTGAGACTCGAAAACTGGATTTCCCAAAACAAACTGTTTTTAAACACTGACAAGACTGTAACAATGGTATTTGGGACCAAGACTAAATTCTTAAAGCTTCCAGCGACTGAGCTCCATATTAGAACCAACACTAACACCACCCTAAACCCTGTCACTAGTTTTAAATACCTGGGCTTATGGTTTGACTCCCACTTAACATTCGGAATGCACATTGATACCCTGACAACCAAGACCTATGCCAAACTAGGGGTACTTTACAGGAACAAATCCTCCCTAAGTCTCCTGGTCAGAAAGCGTATCGCACAGCAGATGCTAATGCCAATTATTGACTATGGAGACAGCACCTGGGGTTAAAGTACGTTCTCGTCCTTACAGGTTGCCTGAAAGCCGTAAGGCCCTGGTAGAGAAGGAGGTACTGTACAAGAAATGTTACATTTAGGCGTGATTGAGGAATCATGCAGTGAGTGGTGTAGTCCACTAATTATGGTCCCTAAACCCGATGGGAAGGTAAGATTTTGTGTGGACCTCCGAAAGGTCAATGCGGTATCCGATGCCAAGGGTGGACAAGTTAATTGACGCCCTTGGTAACGCGGAATATATATCCACGCTGGACTTAACAAAAGGATACTGGCAAATACCTTTGGAGGAAAAGTCCAATTGCAAAACAGTCTTTGCCACTGCCATGGGTTTGTACCAGTTTGTGACAATGCCATTTGGACTGCATGGAGCGCCAGCCACATTTCAGAGACTCATGGATAAAGTGCTGAGACCTCATACGGCTTATGCCGCAGCCTACCTAGATGACATTGTCATTTATAGTAAACACTAGCGGGCCCATCTAAATAGGCTGAAAGCGGTCCTCAAGTCGCTAAGAGAGGCAGGGCTCACAGCCAACCCTAAGAAATGTGCTTTAGGTAAGGCGGAAACCAAGTACTTAGGGTATGCAGTGGGAGGTGGAAAAGTAAGGCCACTAGCCGACAAGGTAGCTGCCCTGAAAGAAGTTCCAACCCCCCAATCAAAAATGCAGGTACGCTCTCTGCTGGGCTTAGCATGGTACTATCGGCGGTTCATTCCCAACTACTCAGAAATTGCAGCCCCATTAACCGACCTCACAAAAAAGTGTGCCCCTAAACAAGTGGTATGGTCAAGGGAGTGCCAGAGAGCCTTTGAGGACGTAAAAAGGTGTCTATCAGAGGGTCCCGTCCTTAGAAGCCCAGACTTCGATAAGCCTTTTATCGTGCAAACCGATGCCTCAGAGATAGGGCTAGGGGCAGTGCTCAAACAACAGTTTGAGGGAGTGGAACATCCGATCCTTTTTCTGAGTAGGAAATTGTTCCCAAGGGAAAAAAACTACTCGATAATTGAGAAGGAGTGCCTTACAGTAAAGTGGGCAATCGAGGCCTTGATTACCTAGCGGGAGTCCATTTTACGTTGGTAACAGACCATGCTCCATTAAAGTGGTTAAATACTATGAAGGACTCCAATGCTAGATTGACCAGGTGGTATATGGCCCTCCAACCCTTCTCGTTTGAGATTCAGCACAGGCCTGGAAAAGAAAATGCAAATGCTGATTTCTTTTCTAGAGAAGGGGTGGATGGTCGGGCTTCAGCCGTGCGTGGCCCCAGCCACACACTAACAGGGGAGGAATGTGACAGGGTGAATAGATGTCACCAGCCATATACCTGGCAGACATATGTTTAGTTTTGCAGTGCAGCAGTGACGAGGTTGTTTCAGGTGAGAGGGCTGCTTAATTAGTCTGATACCAGCTGCCTCATCAAGGTGTTTTAAAACCCCCAGGCTGTACACACATGCAGGCTAGCTGGTCAAGAGAGAGGACTGAAATGCTGATGTAGATTACTGCTATAAGGTCTGTCTTATTGTATGCTATCTGGAGCAGGGAGATACCCTGAAACTCTGGAGAGAGAACAGCTTGATTTAAGGTCTGTTTTCAAGATACATGTTTGATGAGCTGTTTTGTTTTTGAATGCTGAAAAGAAGCTATTTTGTTTTTGTGTGCTGTATTTTTTAAGGCTCAATAAATAAGCCTTATCAATAAACCCTGTGTGTGGTTGCATGTACCCTGCAACAATGACCTCGAGGTTGGCATCGAGAGCAAAGTCTCCATCTTTGCTGATGATACTAAATTGTGTAAGGTAATAGAATCAGAGCAGGATGTAATTTCTCTTCAGAAGGACTTGGAGAGACTGGAAACGCGGGCAGGTAAATGGCAGATGAGGTTTAATACAGATAAATGTAAGGTTATGCATTTGGGATGCAAGAATAAAAAGGCGATTTACAAATTAAATGAAGATAAATTGGGGGAATCCTTGATGGAGAAGGATTTAGGAGTGCTTGTAGACAGCAGGCTTAGCAATAGTGCCCAAAGTCATGCAGTAGCTGAAAAGGCAAACACGATCTTATCTTGCATCAAACGGGCAATGGATGGAAGGGAAGTAAACATTATTATGCCCCTTTACAAAGCATTAGTAAGACCTCACCTTGAATATGGAGTACAATTTTTGGCACCAATCCTAAGGAAAGACATTATGGAACTAGAGAGAGTCCAGAGAAGAGCCACCAAATTAATAAAGGGGATGGAAAACCTAACTTATGAGGAGAGGCTAGCTACAGTAGAGGCAACGTTTATTCTAACATTTGCCGTAAACTAGCCGGGTTACATTCTGGGTATGTGCTGGGTATGTTCTGGGCTAGTTTGAGGCACGTTTAAGGCATTTCTGCATTGACTAACGACCCATAGGATTAACACAGCAGGGATCCCTGGCAGTCCAATTCAGTTTGAATGGGACTGCCAGGGACCCCCGCTGTTAATCTGATAGGCCATTAATCAATGCAGAAATGCTGGGGCTAGTTTAAGGCATGTATTCAGAATGTACCTGGGTGTTTCCTGTTTTTTTTGGGGAATTGCCACTGGTTTTTGTTAGAATAAGAGTTGCCTCTACTGTAGATTAGATTTATTTACATTAGAAAAGAGGCGTCTAAGAGGGGATATGATAACTATATACAAATATATTCGGGGACAATACGAGGAGCTTTCAAAAGAACTATTCATCCCACGGGCAGAACAAAGGACTCGGGGCCATCCCTTAAGGCTGGAGGAAAGGAGATTTCACCAGCAACAAAGGAAAGGGTTCTTTACAGTAAGGGCAGTTAAAATGTGGAATTCGTTACCCATGGAGACTGTGATGGCAGATAGAATAGATTTGTTAAAAAAAAAGGTTGGACATCTTTTTAGATAGGAAAGGTATACAGGGATATACCAAATACGTATATACAGTAGAGGCAACGCTTATTCTAACATTTGCTTTAAACTAGCCGGGTTACATTCAGGGTATGTGCTGGGTATGTTCTGGGCTAGTTTGAGGCACATTTAAGGTATTTCTGCATTGACTAACGACCCATAGGATTAACACAGCGGGGGTCCCTGGCAGTCCAATTCAGTTTGAATGGGACTGCCAGGGACCCCCGCTGTTAATCTGATAGGCCATTAATCAATGCAGAAATGCTGGGGCTAGTTTATGGAAAGTTTAAGGCATGTATTCAGAATGTACCTGGGTGTACCCGGGTCTTTTGGGGAATTGCCACTGGTTTTTGTTAGAATAATCGCTGCCTCTACTGTATGGGAAATATGTTGATCCAAGGATTAATCCGATTGCCAATTCTTGGAGTCAGGAAGGAATTTATTTTTCCCCTTATGAGACATCATTGGATGATATGACTCTGGGGTTTTTTGTTTGTCTTCCTCTGGATCAATAAGTATAGATAAAGGATAAAGTATCTGTTGTCTAAATTTAGCATAGGTTGAACTTGATGGACGTACGTCTTTTTTCAACCTCATCTACTATGTAACTATGTAACTATGATGTCAGATGTCCTGTGCACGAAACAGAACACACACAGAAGGAAAACCATAATAACAGACAACAAACAGCTAAAATACAGTGAAATGGTAAAGAACATAGATCAAATCAAAACTTATGGCAAGGGACTTGCAGTTACCAGCAGCTGTCACACCTCCATAGAGACTCAAGAAGTGGGTGCGTGATCAGAAGAACCCAGGAAGGAGATTGTGCGTACAACAAAGTCTTATTGAAGATTTGCCCAATGACATTCCCAATGAGGTTCACAGGGGTGTGGAGTAAAATTCACTCACTTTTGGCCTTCAGGGAACACTTGTCCTATTGCTAAGAACCTATTTAAGACTTCATTAAGACATATTTAACGCTGCAGTTCAGTCAATATCCTGCATGTGTGTTTTTTTTAATAAATCAGTTCTGTAGTAAGAAAAAATACTTTTAGCATTTTCTGTTTTTAAAAAAACAACTTTGAAAGACCAATTTTCTTGTATTCTATTGTAACAACCATTTGCTAAGGCACTGCCCCTTCATGTCCTGTCACAAGCCCTGGCACACCCCTTTGTCAGCCCTGCACTCCCTCTAGCACGTCAGTGCAGGAGTGCTCATGAATATTCATGAGCTTCCACTGAGAGACAGAAGCAGAAGAAAAACATATGCCAGCTCTAATGATGTCACCAAATTTCGCCAATCAATACATGGAGAACGAATTGACCTGCAGCTATGCAGTTCTTTAGGTAAGTAGAGATTGCCCACATGAAACTATTGAAGTAAAAAAAAAAAAAAAAAGACTGAACTGCAGCTTTAAGAGTCATCATTGTCAACTCTACAGAGTTTCCTGTTTAATTCTACTGAACTCTATTACTTTGATAAAGTACTTGAGCACCCAGTTACCACCTCTTTTTTTCCAAATAAAATGGCACCAGATTTATCCAAAAATTAGGTCCTCTAAACAGGTGTGTGCAAACTGCGAGGCACGACGCTTACAGAGGCTACATAGTTGAAAAAAACATCCATAAAGTTCAATCTATGCTAAATTTACGTAGTTACTTTATCCTATATCTGTACTTGCAGTATATTGATCCAGAGGCAGGCAAACAAAAACCCCAGTGTCATATCATCCAATGATATCTCATAAAAAGACATATATTCCTTCCGGACTCCAAGAATTTGCACTCTTCTCTACAACATTTAGATTAAATGCTGGAGGAGCGCATGAGGTCTCTCTATGCGTCTTACCTGCTCTGCTTCGGCTTCCGGTGACCCATCGCCATGGTAACGCGACGCCACATGACTTTGACATCAAATGACATTGCTGATGCCGCACAAAAGGGAAGGGGGGGGGGGAGGCGCGACCAGGCAGGCGGGTGCAAACAAACGTTTGCGCATCCCTGCTATAAAATACAACAACATTTTTTTGCTTTGATATAGTGCAGGTTTTTTGGGCTCCAGTTTTGACCCATTATTGCAGCTGGTAGTCTTGGATAAATAGCTCCTTTAGATTTATTTTTAGTTAAGCGATTAAGGCCCAGATTTAATGAGCTATGGTAGCCTATTTACGCGACGTTAACGTCCTTTAACGGCTGTCCATCGTAAGTACTTACTGAATGAAGCAAATATTAATTGGTATTTTACTCTTGTTTAAAGCAAGGGGTTTTGAATACCGTCCATTAATAATGCAAATCAGCCTTAATGATATTCAGCCCCTATTCACTAAGCTCAGTTAAGGTTAACTCCACAGTGCAGGGAAAGTTTCAGGTGAGAATCCTGCTCGTGCAGCCAACACCCCTTCAGTGTACATCTTCATTGCCCCAAAGGTGGACGTCTGATGGGGTTCCCCAAGAGCTGCTCCCCTCTGCACAGGACCAGCATGCTAAGGGTTAACATTTGCTTGCTATTGTGGAACATCAACCACACACAATGGAATGTTAATGAGCCAATAGGACAAAGGACTTTGAATTCACAGCTTTATTCAACCTGAACCATTGGCGCAGCTGAAGGGCAGCTAATGGGTGTGAGCCGTTTGCTGCCGTTCGGTGATGTTAAATCTTCTCTATTTCAATTTTAAACTCACCAGCCCTTTTATCCCCTGAATCCAATTTTGGAACTTTGTCCATGAAATGTCTGTGAATTGACTGTATAACCACTGTTCTTTTAATGTAACCGTGTACTGTTACAACTCTGTGCCCAGGACATACTTGAAAATGAAAACGAGAGGTAACTCTCAATGTATTACTTCCTGGGAATTTTTTTCTATAAATACAAACACGTTGTGCAGCTTGAAACGTTGTCTTTCCACTGTTCTTGGCTGTCACATTAAATGGACAACTTCATTATGAACTTGTGAGTAGAGGTCTACTTTGTATTTGTTTTAGAGGAGACTTGCACTTTGAAGAAATTGTCAGTTAAGGTTAACGCCAGAATAATACTTTAGGAGAAAAGCCTTATTTATTTAAGGGGTCTAGGTGGGAGTATCGCCAGAATAACTTCAATAATGTAGTGTTATTTGCTGGCGTTATTTCCCTCTCCTCTCGAGCAATTCTTATTTCAGGGTCTGGGTGGCAGTACGTCCGAATTAACTAGCATCGCATTATTTGAAGAAAATGCAGCGTTATCATGAAATAAAATGATGTTAACCATATGCTAAAGAACTCCATTATAGTCGTCGTTCGCGCATACGATTATCTTTACCTCAGGGAAAACTACGTCTGTTCCTGTTTTAACTGTAGGTAACGTCACATTATTTGCGCTGATTTAAAAGAGCGATCTAAGCGTTTTTTGTTTTTTTTTACAGGATTGAAGCAGGGGGTCTCCGGAGCTGAATTAATTTCAGCTCCGGCTGAGCTAGTTGGGGTTTAAAGCTCCCGGGTAACGCGGGCCAATAGCAAGGCGAACCTGATGACGTCTCGACTTTCTATTGGCACCTTTAAACGTCATAACACCTTTCTGCTGAAGTTTGTACATGGTGGAAGAATCAAAATTATAATGTGGCAGTAACCCCCCCCCCCCCCCTCACACTGAGGAGAACATAGAGTCAAAACTGCTGGCAAGTGAGTAGATTGCTGACCATGCACGTCTTTATCCCAGGCTTTGCTGTAAAAGCTGTGTAAAATTCCAGGCATACTGTAAACTTAAATGGATTCATGTTAAAGTGGCTAAGAAGGAAAAAGTCAAGAACTGTGAGTGATGTCATGTCATCACCCAGAATTCCTGGCTGCAGAGATTGTCTGCGGGGCGTGGGGTTTACAGAGGCCCCACGCGCTACCCAGAGGCACTTAAATTAAGTGCCGGGGAAGCGGCGAAGGCCTCTGTAAACTGCTCTTACCCTTACCCATGGCAACGAGGTAATGTGACGTCACGTTGCCATGGCAATGTGACATCGTGACGCCGGAGCCAAGATAAGGGGGGGGGGGGAGAGAGGCGCGGAGAGAGGGGAATAGCCAGCAGGGGGGCACAGGGAAAAAAGATTGCACTCCCCTGGTATAAAATACAGTATATAGGTAGATCAGATTAATTGAATGAATCAGTACAAAGTGCTATGACACTAGCAGGGACAGGTAGGTATATGTATCTACATGGATTTTGCAAGAAAGAAAAGGAGATTTGGATACAAATAATGATGTACAATGCTGTTTGGACAAGCAGGGATTAATATTGGATCATTTTACTGACAATCGTATTGATTATTCATATTACATTATTGTAAAGTACTAATTATTTAAAGTGTATACAGTAGTTAAAATACATAACAGGACATATATTTTTGGCAGCGAACTGGTTACGATGTCATGGGTTGTACAGCACAAACGTCATGGGTTACTCATATTACCTTATTGTACAATGTTCTTGTTCAGATGAGTAAAAAACCATGACCTCCAATAATGTATAAGCATGACATTGAGTAATAAACAGTGAATCACAGAGTCCGACTTTAAATAGACTTCCGCCTCAATCTAAAACTATCCCTGTCGCTGTGGTTGGCAGGTGAAAAAGTGCTTTCAGGGGAGGAGAAACCAGTGTTATCCCGTGTGCTTAGTGAAATTTCATCTATTTTGAAAGAAATAGAATTATAATAAACGGGGTTTGTATGACAGCTCAGTGTGTCGTGGTGTGAAGTTATCGGGCTATCACAGAAATGAGATCTGTAACACATACAGGTGCAAAAAGACCCCACTCTTGAGGCTGCATTGGAAGATCTACGCCTCACCCTATCTGACTCTTCCTGCATAAGGGGTAGGAGGTTAATCTGGCTCGTTCTATCTCCAATCGGAAGGAAAATCGAACTTCTACTTCTGTTGACCATTTTTGACTGTAGACTCATATTATTCTGGACTCTCCTTAAGGAAGCTCTTTCTTCTGCATCACGTCTTTCATCTTCCGAATTCATGGTCAAAAATCGGAGGACTACCAAGTTAAGAAATGCCCCGATTACAGTCAAACCCACTAGGATGTACATGAAGCTAAAAGCCACGTAAGGCGGTTTCTTCTGCAGTGCTTCATTTTTCTGCAGGGCTACAAAGTCTCCAAAACCTATGGTTGTGAGCGTTATGAAGCAGTAGTAATAAGAGTGGAAAAATGTCCATCCTTCAAAGTATGAGAAAGCTGCTGCTCCAATACCCAATGTCCCAACACAAGATAGCAAACCAACTAAGACCATATTTTCCATGGACACATCTGTTTTTCTCATGTGAAAACATCGTTTAATTTTCTTTAACAGGAACCGAACAAAAGTGTTCATGCGCTCGCCCAAGCTCTGGAACATGACCAAGGTGAGAGGAATTCCCAGAACGGCATAGAACATGCAGAACACTTTTCCAGCGTCTGTACCTGGGGCAGCATGTCCATACCCTGCGATATAAAGTAAGGGAAAAGTGTTAGCAAGAATTCTCTGTTAACACAGTAAAGTCCACTGTATAAAAGTTTGTTTCAATTCCCTTTCCAGTAATTCTGTATTTTAATATTATTATTAATTTATTATATACTACAATATTATTAGATTGCTACTACTATTTGTATAAACTGGGGACAAAAAGATGTATGTACTGTATATGTGTAATATATATATATATATATATATATATATATATATATATATATATATATACACACACACACATCTTCCCCCCCCCCAGTTATACAAATAGTAATAGCAATCTAATAATATTGTAGTATATAATAAATTAATACATATATATATATATATATATATATATAATATTAGCACCCCCCTGAGGAAGGTACCGTTCAGCGGACCGAAACGTTGGATATATGTGCAAGTTTCTTTAATACAACTTATAGCTGCTTATACCTTCTGAGTGCTATTGTCTCCTTACCTTTGCTGGTAATGTATGCTTTATTATTTTTTATGACATAAGCACCAGGTCATTATATCACTACAGGAGTGCAAGATATTCATGATTTGTGTATGTATATATATATATATATATATATATATATATATATATATATATATATATGAGCATACAGTTATATTTGCATATATATATATATATATATATATATCAACTGTAAATATTACTGTATGTTCATTTGCATGTCTTAGACAGGTCTGCAACCCTGTCTTTCACCATTATCGCCCAGCACACAGCGCTTCCACTGCAGCAAGGGATTCTGGGAAATGACATGCAAATGGTGAAAGACAGGGTTGCAGACCTGTCTAAGACATGCAAATGAACATACAGTAATATTTACAGTTGCTATATGCTTTACCGTGGAGGGTTTTTGTCACTTTTTTTTACGCATCATAACCTTAATAATTGTGATATATATATATATATATATATATATATATATATATATATATATATACAGGTAAACCCCGTTATAACGCGCTCCGTTATACCGCGGTTTTCACATGGCTCCCATTTAAAAAATAAAATAATTTTTTTTGCACACTGCACACACTGCACACACTCCCAGCACACACACTGCTCACAGCACACACTCCAAGCACTCACTGCACACACTCCCAGCACTCACTGCACACACTCCCAGCACTCACTGCACACACACACTGCTCACAGCACACACTCCAAGCACTCACTGCACACACTCCCAGCACTCACTGCACACACTCCCAGCACTCACTGCACACACACTGCTCCCAGCACTCACTGCACACACTCCCAGCACTCACTGCACACACTGCACACACACTGCTCACAGCACACTGCACAACTCACCCCTTTTTAAAAAAAAAAAAAAAAGCCATTTAAGGATTTCCTTTTTAAAGGCTGCTCCTCAATCAGCATTCTGAGCACGGTGTCCTCCCTGTGCTGCTCCCGCCCCTGCCTCTTTATCATGAGCTGCACACACTGCTTTCCCCAGCAAGAAGCCGTCCAGCAGCTACAATGCGGCAGCCGTAAAAGTGCAAATGATACAGCGGGGAGGAGCCTCTGAGGCATCTGTGCTAGGGCCGTCCTCTGACACAGCACTACTGTGTCCTCATGGAGGGCCCTCAGATGTCCCCAACTTCCACACTAGTTTGCCTCCATGTGTGAGGGCTTTCCCTGTGATTGCTTTATGGCCACTGAATGGCTCTATAAATCCTACTCCAATCCCACTGCAACAACTTGGTTTATCTGACTGGTGTCAAATTAGTGTGAGCGAATATCTTAACCTGTTCCATAATCTTCTTCCAGTGATACTGTATATACCAAGAGGAAATATGCGGTGAATACAGTTTTGTTGTACATGCAAAGCAACAAAAATCCACTTCTAAAATGAACTGTGGTATAAAGTAATGCTCAACATACATTGCAGTAGTCAAAGCTTTGAAGCATTTAACCTACCCATCACGTCCTTTCACCCCCCCCCCCCCAACATACGAAGAGCAGTGCTTCTTCTGTTGCTCATTACTGCTGTTCAGAGGCTGGTGGGTGCTACACAAAATGAACATGAAGTGCAGGAGTCTGTGTGATGGGACTATTATGTTGGAAGGTGCTCGGTCATGAAATGGTGTAGCATATTAACCACGATACTCATTTTTTACTAGGGGCAAAACCTATACCTCTTACCTCACTGGTCACGAATACGCGGTCTAATCTCTAGTTTGTAATGGAGTAATTTCACTTCAGTCTTGCATCATCAGGCTGTTTATTCTTAGTGGACAAAGGACTTTACAAACACATGTCTCTTTGACCTGACTGTACAGAATGCAACTTCACCTCGTGATTCCCTCAAGAAGGAACAATATCAATCATATCCGTCCTAACACCAGAAGTGCTTTCTGATTGCAAATCCTAGCATGTATATGAAAAGCTTGCAGGGGTTGTGTGTTGTGTGTGCTAATCCTAGCATGGAACGAATTATATTAAAAATGGACTTAATTTCTAGGATGTTTGTGTGGAGCTCTTGTATCTTTTATAAAGAGCTTTATCTTGATTTTTTTTTCTCTGCTCCTCCCCCCCCACCAATTTGTATTTTATTTGGTTTATGCAATCATGCCATTAACGTATCCCTTTAAAACCTATGCAAAGCCCAAAATGTAAGCATTTAGCATATTCTCCATTGTATGATGCTTGTAATCAGGAGTTCAGGTACCTCAACAGTAAAATGGGGACATGGATCATCCATAAATGCCCTAAACGTTTGTGTACTTTTTCCCTCTGTCTTGACTGGTAAAACCACTGCAGATTGTAACCTCCCCGCTTCCTCCCTCCTTCCCAGGGCTGCGTGTGAACGGGGAGCTGATCTCTGCATACCCCCAGGTAATGTTAAAAATTAGTCATAATGTGATTAGGAGGGGATAGGGGGGGTGTCGGGAGGAGGGGGGGGACGTGTAGGGCTTCCGGCCACCTCTTCCTTCCTTCCCTCCTCACTCCCTCTCTCCCGATCAGGCGCGCGGCAGCCATTTTTTTTTAAATTAGCGTGACCCGTTACTAACGCGGTGGTCTCGGGGTGGACCCCGAGGACCGCGCTATAACGGGGTTTACCTGTATATATATATATATATATATATATACAGTTGTGTGAGAAAGAAAGTACACCCTCTTTGAATTCTATGGTTTTACATATCAGGACATTATAACAATCATCTGTTCCTTAGCAGGTCTTAAAATTAGGTAAATACAACCTCAGATGAAAAACAACACATGATATATTACAACGTGTCATGATTTATTTAACACAAATAAAGCCAAAATGGAGAAGCTATGTGTGAAAAACTAAGTACACCCTTACTGCTTCCATAGGACTTAAGATGCTAAACTAAGTAGCAGACAGGTGTTGCTAATCAAATGCCCTAGATTAATTGATCATCAGCAAGTGTGACCACCTTTATACAAGCCGAAGTTTTAGCAGTTTGCTGGTCTGGAGCATTCAGGTTTGTGTTAACACAATGTCAGGTAGGAAAGACATCAGCAATGATCTTAGAGAAGCAATTGTTGCTGCCCATCAATCTGGGAAGGGTTATAAGGCCATTTCCAAACAATTTAAAGTCCTTCATTCTACAGTGAGAAAGATTATTCAAAAGTTGGAAACATTCAAGACAGTTGTCAATCTTCCCAGGAGTGGACGTCCCAGCAAATTCACCCCAAGGTCAGACCGTGCAATGCTCAGAGAAATTGCAAAAAAAACAAGAGTTACATCTCAGACTCTACAGGCCTCAGTTAGCATGTTAAATGTTAAAGTTCCTGACAGTCCAATTAGAAAAAGACTGAACACGTATGGTTTGTTTGGAAGGGTTGCCAGGAGAAAGCCTCTTCTCTCTAAAAAGAACATGGCAGCACGGCTTAGGTTTGCAAAGTTGCAGCTGAAAAAGCCACAAGACTTCTAGAACAATGTCCTTTAGACAGACGAGACCAATGTGGTGATGTTTGACCATAATGCACAGTGCCACTATGGTGAAAACCAAACACAGCATATCAGCACAAACACCTCATATCAACTGTCAAGCACGGTAGTGGAGGGGTGATGATTTGGGCTTGTTTTGCAGCCACAGGACCTGGGAACCTTGCAGTCATTGAGTCGACCATGAACTCCTCTGTATACCAAAGTATTCTAGAGTCAAATGTGAGGCCACCTGTCAGACAGTTAAAGCTTGGCCAAAATTGGGTCATGCAACAGGACAATGATCCCAAGCACACCAGCAAATCTACAACAGAATGGCTGAAAAAGAAAAGAATCAAGGTGTTGCAATGGCCCAGTCAAAGTCCAGATCTCAACCCAATTGAAATGCTGTGGCTTGACCTTAAGAGAGCTGTGCATAAACAAATGCCCACAAACCTCAATGAACTGAAGCAACGTTGTAAAGAAGAGTGGGCCAAAATTCCTCCACAACGATGAGAGAGACTGATAAAGTCATACAGAAAACGATTACTTCAATTATTGCTGCTAAAGGTGGTTCTACAAGCTATTGAATCATAAGGTATACTTAGTTTTTCACACATGGCTTCTCCATTTTGGCTTTATTTTTGTTAAATAAATCATGACACAGTGTAATATATCATGTGTTGTTGTTGTTCATCTGAGGTTGTATTTACCTAATTTTAAGACCTGTTAAGGAATAGTGATTGTTATTATGTCCTTATATGTAAAACCATAGAATTCAGAGGGTGTACTTTCTTTTTTTCACACCACTGTACATACACACACATACACACACATATATACAAACACACAAGTTCAGTAAGATCCAAACCTTTACATTTAATATTCAAGGACTCCATTTCTACAGGCTCAGTACCACAAGATTGGTGTAAAGCAAACGTGGTGCCTATATTAAAAAGGGAGCTAGATCAAAACTGGGGAATTACAGACCTGTAAGGCTAAGGCCCTAGTGCCTCCGCTGCACGCGCGCCCGCGAGGCTGGCGGCGCGTGCAGCCGATTCCCCGGTCTGCAGTGAGCTGCAGGAAGAGACCGGGGGGGGGGAGGGGGGAGTGCATGGCGGGGGAGTGGCGGGGGCGCAGCCATGACGTCTCCCGGCAGGTTCGCCCTCATTGGCTGAACCGCCGGAGACGTGGCCTAGCGCTCCGTCGCGAGTCCTGCCCTCAATTCTATTGAGAGCAGGAGAAACTCTCGCCACAGCGCTGCGGCCCCCCCTCACAGCGGGCCCGGCACCGTTGAGGGGAGGGCTCTCGTCCCTGCAGCATCCGCCACAGCGGGAGCTGCAGTAGCATGCGGGGACTCAGCCTAAGCCTGACTTCAATAGTGGGGAAGCTACTTGCAGGTTTAATACGGGATAATGTATCAAAAAGGACAACAGTTGAAAGATGGCTGTCCCTATACAGAATGTGCTTGATGTGTGTGATCTCAGATGCTACTAAAGGGCTGCATCAGAGTATGTAACTATATTTTTAAGCAACAATAGTATCTACATTTGTGTGCTAACAGCTCATGATTTGCGGCCAGCCTTGAGATACTAGCCAAACGTCTGTATCAGATGGCATAAATTGTAGCATATATATACGAACAGTTTCAACAGCTTGTTACCAGCTCATGAGTTGCAGCTTACTTTTAGCTTTATAGAAAATAGGCCACCTTGCTTGACGGTGTCTCATTTATAGCTATTTAGCTGCACAAAGCATATACATACGTTGTGCATCTGTGCAATATAATGAGACTACCAGTTACACCTTTGACCATACTTACTAAATAGGTCTTGTGTTTTTAGGCATTGTAATTGAGCCACCAATATATGGCTATATTAAGCTCTGCTTACAATCTATAATTACCCTGCAATCATCTCAAGCTGAATGATCTGTGTCTATGCTATTGGAGTGTTGTAAGCTTATATGTCTATTGCTACACTCTGAACAGTCACCAAGCTGCATTATTTGGCTTTTTTGTACTTATGCTACCTGTGACTACAATTGCCATGCGGCTTTGTTAACGTTTTTTGTTCAGATTAAGGTTATATTTGGTTATGAGCATATTGATGTGTCAATCTTGCCATTAGCTCAGTTGTATATAGAAGGTAACAACATCATATGCCTGAGCTCAGATTTAAATAATCAAGAGTGATTCCCACATTACAAGGATCACTGGACTGCGGCACCTTTACATTGCAGCTCTGATTAAGGACATCAAGGCATATTGTTCTCTTACAGAGAGACTCCTTCTATGAATACACGATCAATTCATATAGTTGATAATACCATATACCCATCAATAGACTATCCGCAATGTTATAATATTTCATTACAAACATTATATACAAGTCATCACATTGTGGAGATTGGCTTTAAATTAATTGGTTGAGGAGTAATAATTGGCAGTGATGTTAGAGCTGCGTCATGCTCTGCATGACTTTTATATCTAGCTTCTAGCATTATATCTCCACTGCACCTCAACATCACACACTCCAGCATTTATGCAATACTGTCATCTTCTACAAGCGCATTCACTCATGCATCACATGGAGATTAGAATAAATTTATGACGAGGAGTAATTATTGGTAGCGATGTTAGAGCTGCGTCACGCTGCACGTGACTTTCATATTTAGTATATAGTTTCCATATCTCCAATTTGTCTATATATTTTGGACAATAAGACATCACTATATCATTGGATTATTACCCAATAAATGGTTCTATACCATCACACATCAAACACTACAACAGCAGAAATAATTACACTTCACAACCTGTCATTTTATTTGTTTATTTTTAAACATATACTTATGTTAAATGTATTGTCGTGTGTATACATATATATTACAATTGTTGAATTAAAAGTTAAGTTTTAATCGCCTGAGAGTGCACCACTCAAATGTGCTTCCTTTTTGGGCGACAGCCATCTTTTCAACTGTTGTCCTTTTTGATAAATCAACATTATCTTAGCACATAGGTAGCACCAGCTGCCAATTCTGGCAACATAGGCAAATTCATATACCCAATATTGATTTCAATTGGTGAGCGTTGTGATACCCTTTCTATTTTAATACGGGATAATATTCAGGAATACCTGATAGATAACAAAATTATTAGTAATAGCATGGATTTATGAAGGATAGATCATGCCAAACTAACCTTATTAGTTTCTTTGAGGAGGTAAGTACGAATTTAGACCAGGGTAGTGAAGTTCATGTGGTCTACAAAGATTCTGTAAAGGCTTTTGATATGGTGCCACACGAGTTTAGTGTTCAAAATAAAGGAAATTGAACTCGGTAAAAATATTTGAACCTGGATTGAAAACTGGTTGAAGGATAGAAAACAGAGAGTTGTCATAAATGGAACCTTTTCAGGTTGAGCTAATGTTTATAGTTAAAAAGTAGATGAGGTTGAAAAATGACATCAAGTTTAACCAATGGTAAATTTAGACGACAGATACTTTATCCCATACTTGTACTTACTGTTGTACTATTGATCCAGAGGAAGCCAAAGAAAAAACCCCAATGTAATATCATCTAATAATATCTCATAAGTGGAAACATGAATTCCTTCCTGACTCCAAGAATTCCTAATGAGATTACTCCGTGGATCAACATCCTTCCCATGAATACTTATTTGGTATATCCCTGTATACCATTCCTTTCTAAAAAGATGTCCAACCTCTTTTTGAACATATCTATTGTATCTGCCATCACAGTCTCCATGGGTAATGAATTCCACATTTTAACTGCCCTTACTGTAAAGAACCCTTTACTTTGTTGCTGGTGAAATCTCCTTTCCTCCAATCTTAAGGGTGACTCCATCTCCTTTGTACTGCCCGTGGGATGAATAGTTCTTTTGAAAGCTCCTTGAATTGTCCCTGAATATATTTGTATATAGTTATCATATCCCCGCTGTTAGTAATCCGACTTCTCAGCGCCGTCTGCACAACACAGTAAACCCTCACGCAACACACAGTCAACCCTCAGGGAGATTCAGGGCGCGCAGCGCAACTCCCGCCTACCTGCTTCCACATCCGCAGGCCATCAAGGTCTCCGTCGCTGCAAGGTTGCTCCCTCCAGCAAAGCTCCCGCTCCCCCTCCTTCTCAGTGGGAGGCGCGGGCCATCTGTCCCATGCACACACATGCGTCCCCCTCCGACGCTAGACGCGTGCACACGCAACTTACAGAGCGCGCGCCCAGCAGCCGTTCTACAGCTACTACCCCTGCAGTAAGGCTCCGCCCCCATAAACCGCGTGGGCTCACTCTGAGTGCTACTCACCTGGGCTGTATCATCCGCAACCAATCCTGGAAGGCTCCCTGCATTCCTCCTGTTCCGCCTCCACCCCTGATTGGCCAGCCCAGCTTTATTATGCCTCTCTGGACTCTCACTCATCGCTCGACACAGTCTCTGTATGGAAGTTACTTTGTGTTCTCTTGGTGATTCTACAGTTTCTGACGCGGCTCGTACGACTACCCCCTTTGGCTCCCGACCTAGGCTCTCCTCTGTCTACGTATACCCTGGCATCCCACGATCACGGCTTGGACTTAGACCCTCCTCATCTCACCACTCCCTGACCTCGGCAAGGCAACTACTATTCTACTTCTACAACCGGTACCGGCAAGTATTGTCTACCTTACCTACATCTGGCCTGGCAACGCTAAACACCACACTCCGGACACGCTCCCTTTGCTGCGGGTGCGTGTATTCCTACTTCCCCCCATCAGCACAGGGGACGGGTCTGGTCTGCGGGCAGCACCGGCGTAACATTATGTCGAGCCCACAAGACGCAGACCAGACTGAACTAAGGCAGTTTCTCGCTAACCTGCTTCAGCAAAACCAGGCCATGGCAGACCAAATTGTGGCATTAACGCATCAGCTAGCCGTGCTCTCGGCCCGAGTACCAGTGGTTCCCCCGCCCCTGGTGTTATCTCCCAGGTTGCTAGCGTGGCAGGTACTAACAGCTCTGACGTGAAAATTCCGCCCCCCAAGCCTTACACAGGCGAACCGCAAGAATGTAGGGGCGTCCTCAACCAGTGTGAGGTACAGTTCGAAATAGCCCCCCACCACTTCGACACTGGACATAAGAAGGTAGCCTACATTTATAATCTATTGACGGGCAGCGCCCTGGCTTGGGCCTCCCCGGTCTGGGAGCGGCGTTCTGATCTTACCCTGGATTATCAGGCCTTCAAGGCTGAGTTCCAGCAAGTGTTCGATTCCCCCGCACGCTGGGAAATGACATCAGTTTCTCTCCTTCAGATCACTCGAGGTCGACGAATGGTGACCCAGTATGCCGTGGAGTTCCGAACCCTCGCAGCCGAGACTAACTGGGGACAGGAGGCTCTCGTCTCAGTATTTTGGCAAGGCCTGGCGGATCCCATCAAGGATGAACTCGCTCGTCAGCCCAGGCCAGATCAATTGGAGGTTCTCATCGAACTAGCAGTCCGTGTGGATCAACGCATCCAGGTACGCCGCTCCGAGCGTCAGCGCTCTCGCTTTTTAAAATGTCAAGCTCCCTTCCCCAGCACTCCTGCGGTTACAAGATCTACCACTCCTCTTCGTCCCGCCTTGGAGTTACCTGAGCCGATGCAATTGGGGGTACAACGCATCCGCACACCCATACGACAATTCCGTCGCGCCGGGGGATTGTGTTACTACTGCAGATCCGCTGAACACCTGGTTCGGGAATGTCCTCTGCGCCCGGGAAACGGGAACACCCAGTGAGTACGGAGGGGCTCTCTCTGGGTGTCATGTCTCCTCGTCCCCTCCATAAGGAAGAATTTCAATTTTTTTATTGTTTTTCGAGAGAATGACATCTCATAACATGTTTTTTTTTTGTAACAATTTCTTTTATTGGTCATTTCTTCAAGCAAATTTTACATACATTTCTGTCTTGAGCCCAAGATAGTTGTACATCGTGACCAATGTCTTTTTCTCATTTTCCGCAGAAGGAGAAAGGGGTGAAAAAGAAAGAGGGGGAGGGGGGGGAGTGGGGAAGAGGGAGAAGGGAGCACTCACAGGGGAGGGGGGTGGAGGGACTGGTAGGGGGGGGGTGGGGGGGGGAGGGGTTGAGGCCATGTCTATTTCCCTGGCTCAAGAGTGCGGCGTATTTTCCCGCTTTGGGTCAGCCTCAGTCTATTCTTCTCTGGTTTTATCTCCCTAGCCAGGGCTCCCAGGTATTCTGGAATTGGGGTATCTTTTTCTGGAGCATGGCCGTGAGCTTCTCCATTAACATTACCTCGTTGATTCTCCTGATCACGATAGTCCTTGAGGGGGGTTTGATATGCTTCCAGGCAGCTGCAATTGAGCACCTGGCTGCTGTTAATATGGCCGTGATGAGTCTTGACATCGGGGGGGGGGGGGTATCTTCCATAGATTTGCCCAGCACCAGGGTCAGCGGGTCGGTCGGGAGAATAAGTCCCGTTGTGTCCTCCACCAGTGTCTGGATCATACTCCAGTACTTCTGGATCTATGGACATGACCACCAAATATGGGCCATGTCCCCCTTTTGACCACATCCCCGCCAGCAGAGGTCTAATGTGCCGGGGTAGATTTGGCTCAGTCTGACTGGAGTCAGGTACCACTGATACATAATTTTATAGATATTCTCTTTTGTTATCGTGCATATTGATGTTTTTTTGGCTTGTTCCCAGATCTCAGCCCAGTCTTCCTGATCTATATCCATCTGTAGGTCTTCTGACCATTTTTGCAAATACCGGTGCATAGGATCCTGAGATCCTAGCTCCAGGCACTTGTAGATCTCAGAGATCAGGCCTCTCATATACCTGTTTTTGATGCATATAGATTCAAATTTGGTGAGTGGGGGGAATTTTGCTGCTGGTGATAGTGCTTGTAGGAAGTGGCGGACCTGTAGAAACTTGAATAAGTGTAGGTCATGGAATTGATATTTGTTTTTAAGCTCTTGATAAGTCAAGATTTCCTCTTTCTTCAGCAGATCAGCAACCAGCTTAATGTTATGACCTTGAAATTGGTCGAATTGTCTTGGGGAGCACCCTGGTGGGAAGTTTGGGTTCCCGAAGAGTGGGATGAGCCGGGAAGGGGATGCTATCAGACCATACTTCCCTTTGCTTTTCAGCCATATACTCCACGTGCATCTCATTGCTCCTAGATCAAATTTTTGGGAGCCTGACCTGTTGCTGCCAGGGGTCCACATTGCTGACTGAAGGGGGCTGCGATGCGCGTAGTGGGCCTCTATTTCCAAGTCCGGATCACAGTTCCACATCACAGCCTGCTTCAGTTGTGCCGCTTGGTAATACTTAACTATATCAGGAACCCCCAATCCTCCTCTCCCCTTTGACGCAAGCAAGACCGATCTTGGGACTCTGGGTTTTTTGTCATTCCATATAAATTGGAGGATTTGGGATTGGAGACTTTTTAATACTGCTTGCGGAATTAAGATTGGTAGGGTTTGGAAGTGGTATAGTAGCCTGGGCAGGATATTCATTTTTATGGACTCATAACATGTTTTAATGTACAACTGATACAACTTAAAATTTTACAGCAAGAAGAGATATTAAACATTACATTACATCATAAATCGCATTTTGTTGTTTTCATTTCTCACATGTTTAATTTTCGACTGTTGTATTTTACAGAACTTTTATTATTTTATTTTCATTTTTTACCACGTATTTAGGAAGCAGCCTCTTCCAGACATATCTCTCTCAGAGAAATTCAAGAATAGTAGAGAGAAAAGCAAGAAAGAAGAGGGTGGGGAGGGGGGTAAGGAGTGACAAGAGGGAGGGGGGGTGTCTAATTGTCCCCAGATTTATGTGACCCAGTTATTCATTCGCTAATTGTCTGGCCATACTGACCAAACCTTGTGGAATTTATTCACCTTTTCACCCAATTGTGCCGAGAGGAGTTCCATTAATCTTATTTCTCTAATTCGTCTCAATACTGTCTGCTTGGAAGGGGCGTTTATCTTTTTCCATGCTGCGGCAATCGAGCAGCAGGCCGCTGTGAGGACATGACTTATCATTTTATTCTCTTGGGGTTGTAGGCCCTCTATTGGTTTAGACAGCACCAGGGTCAGCGGGTCAACCTCCATCTCCACCTCCAGGAGCTCTCATATCATTGTTTGTATCATGATCCAGAACCCCTGAATTTTTGGGCATTCCCACCAGATGTGAGCCATGTCTCCTCTGTGCCCGCATCCTCTGCAGCACAAATCTGAGGATCCGAGGAAAATCTGGCTCAGCCTACTCAGGGTTAGGTACCAATGGAATAGAATTTTATAGATGTTTTCTTTTATTGTGGTACAAATTGATGTTTTAGAAGCTGCTTCCTAAATATCCTCCCAGTCTTCCCTATCTATTTCTAGATTTAAATCTGCTGCTCATTTTAGCATATAGCTATGGTTAGAGTGTGTAGCTTTAACCGCCAGTCCCAGATAAACCTCCGAAATCAGTCCTTTGCAGTAATAGCCTCTTCTGCATATTTTCTCAAAGGGTTACATAATTTCTGACGAGGGTTTTATGATGGATTCCGGTAAACTTTAGGCAGTGACTGAATGGCCAAGACCCAATACTCTCAGGGCCGTACAACGCTTCTTGGAATTTGCAAATTATTATCCTAAATTTATACGTAGTTTTTCTACTATTGTGGCGCCCATTACAGCTCTTACGAAGAAAGGGGCTAATCCATCTGCTTGATCACCTGAAGCTCTGTCCGCCTTCGAGGCACTCAAGGAAGCATTCGTCTCTGCACCTGTTCTCCGCCACCCTAACATTGACCTCCTCTTCGTGTTGGAAGTCGATGCCTCCGATTGCAGCACAAGGGCAGTTCTGTCTCAGAGACCTACGCCCCAAGACAAGTTACATCCCTGTGAATACTTCTCCAAGAAGTTCTCAGCTGCTGAGAGGAATTACGACATGGGTACCAGGGAGCTACTGGCCGTGAAGATGGCTCTCCAAGAATGGAGACACCTCTTGGAGGGGTCGAAGGAGTCGTTCAGCATCCTTACGGATCATAAAAACCTTCTCTACATCGAGAACGCCCTCCGCCTTGGTCCACGACAGGCTCGTTGGTCTCTTTTTTTTTCTCCAGATTTGATTTCCATCTTTCTTACATATTTGGGACCAAAAACGTAAAAGCGGATGCACTTTCCAGACAACATTCCTCAGAGGAGAGGCCAGAGGAGTCCTTAGAAACCATCCTTCCACATGTGGATTCTCGCCACATCTACCTTCAAGAACCTTGATAAGATTATGCATTCTCAGAAAAGCATTCCAAGGACCTGGCAGTTCCTGACAACAAACTCTTCGTACCTCCCAAATTCGTTCCTGAAGTCCTGAATTGGGGCCATTCTTCAAGATCCGCAGGTCATCCAGGTTTTAAAAAGACTCTTGACCTTATTCGTCGGAATTTTTGGTGGCGCAAAATGTACAAGGATATTTCGGAGTATACCTGCGCGCAGACCAAAACACTTCGTCGAAAAACCCAAGGTATTCTTTTACCCTTGCCAGTTCCCGATCGCCCTTGGTCCCATATTTCGATGGATTTCATAGTGTAGTTGCCTAAGTCCAGAGGAATGAACACAATCTTGGTGGTCGTGGATAGATTCTCTAAGATAGCTCATTTTATCCCACTCAATGGACTGCCCACCTCTCCCGCCCTTGCAGATATCTTTACGGATCAAATTTTTCGGATTCATGGGATCCCTTCCTCTATCGTTTCCGACACAGGGTCCCAGTTTGTGTCCAAATTTTGGTGAACTTTCACCAAGAGATTGGGCATCTCTTCCTCATTCTCGTCTGCATATCATCCACAGTCCAATGGACAGATGGAGAGGATCAACCAGTCTCTGGAGAAGTACCTAAGATGCTTTATATCTGATTCCCAGGATGATTGGCCTCAAGTCCTTCCTTGGGGGGAGTACGCTGTCAATTCTGCCAAGAATGAATCCACCCGTGAGTCGCTTTTTTTTTATTATAAATTATGGGTTTCACCCTCCCTGCTTGCCCATCTCCAACATTCCTTCTGGGGTACCGGCCGTAGACGAATGCATTTCTTCTCTCCAAGCAGCATGGTCCAGGATTCAGACTGCTCCTCCCACAGAGCTAAACTTCAGGCCGATCGTTGCTGTTGTCCTAAGCCCAGATACAGGCCAGGGGATTTGGTATGGCTCTCCTCAAAAAATATCCACTTAAAGGTACCATCCCTGAAATTGGCACTTAAATTCCTGGGTCCTTTACCTATTTCGGAACAGATCAATCCTGAGGCATTTCGTCTACAGCTACCACACAGTATGAAGATTCCCAATGTTTTCCATATTTCTCTTCTCAAGCCATTCATCACCAGTCACTTCTTCCCGGACCAGACTCGCAAGCCGGATCCAGTCACCATCCAAAATAAAAGGTTCACTCTCTATTGGATTTCTGCGTGTCCAGGGGCCAACTCCAGTTTCTGGTGCAATGGAAGGGTTTTGGACCCGAGGAGAGGTCTTGGGTTCCTTTGAAAGACATTCACGCCCCGGGTCTTCTTAGAGCCTTCAGGAGGAAGTTTCCGGAGAAACCTTTTAAGGACCATCCGGAGGCCGTTCCTGAAGTGGGGGGTACTGTTAGGAATCTGACTTCTCAGCGCCGTCTGCGCAACACACAGTCAACCCTCAGGGAGACTCAGGGCGCGCAGCGCAACTCCTGCCTTCTGCTTCCACATCCGCAGGGCATCAAGGTCTCCGTCGCCGCAAGGTTGCTCCCTCCAGCAAAGCTCCCGCTTCCCCTCCTCAGTGGGAGGCACGGGCCCTCTGTCCCGTGCGCACACATGTCCCCCTCCGACGATAGACGCGTGCACACGCAACTTACAGAGCACGCGCCCAGCAGCCGTTCTTCAGCTACTACCCCTGCAGTAAGGCTCCGTCCCCATAAACTGCACGGGCTCACTCTGAGTGCTATTAGTGCTCATCTGGGCTATATCATCCGCACCAATCCTGGAAGGCTCCCTGCATTCCTCATGTTCCGCCTCCACCCCAGATTGGCCAGCCCAGCTTTATCATGCCTCTCTGGGCTCTCACTTATCGCTCGACATAGTCTCCGTGTGGAAGTTACTTTGTGTACTCTTGGTGATTCTACAGGTTCTGACGCGGCTCGTACGACTACCCCCTTTGGCTCCCGACCTCGGCTCTCCTCTGACTACGTATACTCTGGCATCCCACGATCACGGCTTGGACTTCGACCCTCCTCATCTCACCACACCCTGACCTCGGCAAGGCAACTACAATTCTACTTCTACAACTAGTACCGGCAAGTATTGTCTACCTTACCTACATCTGGCCTGGCAACGCTAAACACCACACTCCAGACACGCTCCCTTAGCTGCGGGTGCGTGTATTCCTACTTCCCCCCTCAACACAGGGGACGGGTCTGGTCTGCGGGCAGCACCGGCGTAACACCCTCCTAGACACCTCTTTTCTAAAGTAAACAAATCTAAATTTAGTTAGCCTGTCCTCACAAATCAGATTATCCATCCCCTTTATTAATTTGGTGGCTCTTCTCTTTTCTAAGGAGTGGTGCCCAAAATTATACTCCGTATTCAAGGTGAGGTCTTACTAATGCTTTGTAAAGGGGCATAATTATGTTCATTTCCCTTCCATCCATTGCCCGTTTAATGCAAGATAAGATCTTGTTTGCTTTTGCAGCTACTGCATGACGTTGGGCACTATTGCTAAGCCTGCTGTCTACCAGCACTCCTAAATCCTTCTCCATCAAGGATTACCTTAATTTATCCCCATTTAACTTGTAAGTCGCCAGTTTATTCTTGCATCCCAAATGCATAACCTTACATGAATCTGTATTAAACCTCATCTGTCATTTACTTGCCCACGTTTCCAGTCTCTCCAAGTCCTTCTGAAGAGAAATTACATCCTGCTCTGATTCTACTACCTTACACAATTTAGTATCATCAGCAAAGATGGAGACTTTGTTCTCGATGCCAACTTCTAGGGTAGGGTTTTTTTTTTTTTCCAACAAAAAGGTTTTTATTGGGACATGGTACAGTTCGCATACTGTCTAACAACCCATTATCATACATGAGTGATCACGTTACCATTTTTTTTTAATGCCAAACGGAACAAATAATAACGTACTGTGGGGAAAAAAAAAAAAAGAGGAAAGACGACGGACATACGGGACGAACAAGACGAACCCAGGGGAGGAGGGGGGGAGGGCCAATCGAGGAGCGTCTCCTGCTTGTGATCTGCGACCTCCGATAGTGTGCTTGTTCGGTGTGGGTCTTCTCATTGCCATCTTACTGTCTGCCTACGTCTGCCCTACCAGTGCCCTGTTCTGTCGCTGTCCGTGCCGCCCCCCCAGAGGAGAACGCATTTCTTTCTATCACAGCAGAATATTGGTGGCATTCACCCCTGGGATGTCTGATTGATCTAGCCAAGGGGCCCATATTTTTAGAAAATCTGTGCCGGTGTCATTGACCAAACTCATCAATTGCTCCATCCGGCAAACATACCAGATTCTGTTCCGAATTTTCATCATCGTGGGTAAGTCTGGTTGCTTCCACAATGCCGCGAGTTCGCACCTCATGGCTGTTGCAAAGTGTGCAATCAATTTTTGAGCCGGTCTGCTTAGCCCCCACCTGCGCCTGCCCAGGAGGAACAGCCAGGGGGCCAAGGGGACCGGGTGTCCGAGAATTCTCTCCAGCCAATCTTTGATTTCCTCTCATAAAGGCGCCACTTTGGTGCAGCCCCACAGCATGTGAAGCAAGTCTGCATGTTCCCCACACTGTTTGGGGCACAGTGGGGGGTAATCTTTTACAAACTTTGCTAATCGTATTGGGGTAAGGTACCACCTCATTAGGACCTTATATGCGTTTTCCTTCAGGGTTGTGCAGATCGAGCTTTTGGATGCTGCCAGCACTATTGAGTCCCAGTCGTCATCTTCTAAAGTCTCCCCTAAGTCAGCTTCCCATGCACGTCTGTAACTTAATTTAGTGTTGTCTTTGGTTCCAGGACAGACCACCTCTCTATAGATCGTAGAAGTAAGTCCCTTAGTGTCCGTACCTCTCGAACACAGCTGCTCATAATTGGTACGCCGAGCGCGTGTAGGGATTTTGTTGTAAAATGCTCTAATCTGGAGGTATCTAAAGAATTCAGAGTTTGGTATCCCACTTTCAGATTTAATTTGGTCAAAAGATTTTAATAATGGACTACCTTCCAGATGTAGTAGTTTCGTGAGGCCCTTTGTTTTCCAGGCCCCCAGGTTCCCACTTGGCATGCCCGGAGCGAAATCAGGGTTCCCTACAAACGGGATCATGTATGTGTGCTGGGTGGTAAGAGCACATCTGTATCTGGTGTCCCCCCAAACTGCCAACGAGCTCTTCAGTGCCGCCAGCGGCACCCCTATGGATTTGTGGGCCCTTTTTGGTAGCCAAATTAAGTCCTGTAGATCTACAGGGGAGCTACATTCCTTTTCCAATTCAACCCACCTCCGGAGATCCGGCAGCATGTGCCACTGTACAATTTGAGTCAATTGTGCCGCTCGGAAGTAGGCCATCAAGCAAGGTACCCCAAGTCCTCCTCGTAGTGTTGGGCGAATTAACGTACTAGCTTTGATGCATGGTTTTTTACTACCCCAGACAAATTTCACCATGGAGGACTGTAAACGGAGGATGTCATCTCCGGCCACCTGCACCGGGAGGGTCTGAAAGAGGTACAGGATTCTGGGGAGGAGGTTCATCTTGAGGCTTTGGATCCTGCCGATCCAGGAAATTGCATAGCCCGACCAAAGTCTGAGATCCTCCGTCAGAGTCCTTATTAGCCTGGGGTAGTTGGCTTTGTAAAGGGCGCTATATTCTTTGGTAATATTTACCCCTAGGTATTTGATAGAGGAGGCTTGCCATTTAAAGTTAAAATTTAGTTCTATCAGTTTTGCTGTGGCCTTTGGCAGGTTTAAATTTAACGCTTCTGATTTAGTTTGGTTAATTTTGAACCCCGAAATCTTATTAAATGCATCTAGTAAGCTGAAGACGTTCGGCAGAGAGGTAAGGGGCTTTGACAGCATTAAGATAATGTCGTCCGCATACAGGGCCACTTTGTGTGACTGGTCTTGAATTTGGATTCCTGTTATGTCTGGGTTGT
The DNA here is from genome assembly GCF_040206685.1 of Ascaphus truei. Taxonomy (NCBI): domain Eukaryota; kingdom Metazoa; phylum Chordata; class Amphibia; order Anura; family Ascaphidae; genus Ascaphus; species Ascaphus truei. Next base: position 52,657,530 of record NC_134497.1, read on the forward strand.
TACGGATATGTGCCGCCAAGGGCTCAATGCATAGAGCGAATATAAGTGGGGACAGGGGACAACCCTGTCTGGTGCCACTCCGTATCGGGAATTCTTCCGAGGGGAAGCCCTGGTGCCTGACCTTCGCCTTCGGTTCATGATACAGAGCTAGAATGGCGCCCAACATTCTCCCTCCCACCCCAAACTCTCCAAGCGTCTCTGTGAGGTAGGGCCAATCAATTCGATCAAAGGCTTTTTCGGCGTCTAAACTAAGTGCCATACACGGGATATTCTGTCTTTGGGCCAAATCGATTAAATCTATGATCCGTCTAGTGTTATCCGCCGCTTGCCTCCCGCAGATGAACCCTACTTGATCTGGGTGGACCAACCTGGGCATAACCGTATTTAGGCGGTTTGCCAGTAGTTTGGAAATTTTTTAGTGTCGGAATTGATTAATGAAATTGGGCGATAACTTTTACAGTCAGCTGGGTCCTTCCCTGGTTTGGGGATCACTGATATAGACGCTTGGAGCATCTGGCTGGGTATAGGGGCACCTTCCAGAAATGAGTTAAACAACCTAGTCAGGTGAGGTACTAACAGTTTTCGGAACTTTTTGTAATATAGATTAGAGAAACCATCGGGGCCTGGGGCCTTCGATGGCTTCAGTGTTTTGATTACCTCTGATATTTCCTCACCTGAAAAATCTTCCTGTAGCGCGTCCCTTTCCATTCTGCTCAGCTTGGGCAGGTTCGCCTCCTTCAAGAATGCCTTCAGCCGTTTACGAGTGGTCTCGCAATGGGAGACCTTCGCCCCGTCGTACAGGGTCTCGTAATAGGTTTTAAATTCTTCCACAATTTGTTTAGGGTCAGAAGTGAGGCCACCCTTACTAGTTCTGATTGACTGTATATGGAAATTACTACTCGCGTTTCGGAGTTGGCGGGCAAGCGGGGTATCTGGCTTGTTGGCTCGTTCATAGAATTTCCGTTTGGACTAAGTCAGCTCCTTCTCAGCTCGGGAGGCCATCAGTAAATTTAGTTGTGTTTTGGTATCTAGCCATGCCTTAAGGGTCTGTGCTTGTTTATTGTGTTTGTGTAGGGCGGATAGGGTTTTCAGGTCAAATTGTAAAGTGTGAATCTTTTTTTCCTTTTCTTTCTTCCGCCTACTTGCGATCCCTATGAGTTCACCTCGGAGTGTCGCCTTATGGGCCTCCGAAAGGGTAGATTGAAATGCCACGCTACCCATGTTCTCAGTAAAATAAGCCCTGATTTTTTCCCCTATCGAATGTTCCACCTCGGGGATTTTAATTAAGAACTCATTGAGTTTCCAGGTCGCTCCTGGCCTGTCCAGTACAAAATTGGTGCACCGCAGCTCTACTGGTGCGTGATCGGACCATGAAATATCATGGATTCCCGTATGGGAGATCTGCGAAACCCTTCTGTTGGTCACAAAGAGGAAGTCTATCCTGCTGTAACGGTCGTGTGGGTGAGAGTAAAATGTGTATTCCCTTTCTCCTGGGTGTTGCTCGCGCCAGATATCGACCAGACTATTGGCCCGGAGGCCTCTGATCCAGGCAGCTCTACCTTGCGGATTTTTCTGTCCACCCGGGGTGCATCTGTCTGTGTGCGGGTCGAGTGTGTGGTTAAAGTCCCCTCCTAATATTATGGCACCTTGTGCTATTTTCTGTAAGATCGTGAAAAATCTATCAAAGAATGAGTCTGCGCGGTCGCTAGGGGCGTATACGTTTGCTATGGTAAGTGGTTTGGCCACGGATGGTCCCAACCACTATTATGAACCGACCGTTAGCGTCCTTCTTAGTGGTTTTAATGTCCAGCGATAGGCGGTTGTGCAGCATGATCGCGACCCCTCTTTTTTTTTTGTTGGCTGAGGCTGCCAGCCAGGTCTGGTATCTGCCATCTAAATATTTTGGGGAGTTGAGTCGGGAGAAGTGTGTCTCTTGTAGGAGGATAATGTCAGGGTTCGTTTTTTTGTAATCTGTCATGGCCAAACGTCGTTTTTGGGGACTATTAAATCCCTTCACATTATGTGAAATGACTGTGAGGTCCCTACCCATTGGCGCTTCTCGGGTGTGTTACAGCGGTGGTAGTAGGGGTGCTGACCACGGGTTGTCGAGGTGTCTGGTGACGTCGAAGGCTCGTTACATGGCCGCGTGTTCCTCTGGCCTGGGAACGGGGGAAACAAGAGGGAACAGACAAAGGGAACACAAAGAAAACATTGACTCAACAACAAATAAAACATTTGGTGAACCCATGGGGTTGATCCCCCCTGGGCACCAGGGATGCCCCTTCTGGGTCCAGGTCTTTTCGCCTCTCCACGTGGGAGTGAGCTCCTGACCCAAATGCACTGGCCCAGCGGGGTCTTGCGCGAGTCTCCCTGGGGGTGGCCCCCAGGATCCCGCCTGGAGTCCCATGTCGACGGTGGGCGTAGTGCTGCCCGTCCCCGCCTTCGAACAGATAAACTTTAAAAACATATTGAACATCAACAATTACATCTTCTCCCTTAACTTATGCCATTTTCCTAGCTGAGAAAGCATTGGATCCTTTATCTACCTTTCCCCTACTATTGTGTCTGCTTTCCTGCACGCCCTCCTATTGTGCCTTTCCTGCTGTTAGCCGGGCCTGGACCTTGCTGCGTATTGATATGTATGCATCGGCTAAGCTATATACCTCGCTGTTAGCTAGGCGGGACATTTAGGCCATCTCTATCCTGTCGTATAGGGGCGGGGGGGGAGGAATTGGGGGAGAGGAGGGGGGGGGGGGTGAGGGAAGGGGTGTCTGCTGGTATGCTTGCTTGCTGTACCTCGTCTTAGTAGTGTTCCCTAGGGGGTACAGAGTGGGAGTGTGCCCATTACTACCCCAGCATGCGAGCTCCCTACCTCGCCTGGGCCCTATGAATCTGAATCGTTTTGATGGATATAAAAGAACTGTCCACGTACTGTCCTTACAGTTACATAGTCCCCTTGGGTGTTTGTGCAAGTGACCTGAGGGCTCACATAAATGGGGGTCTACCGTGTTGATCACCTATAGAGGCAATACTACCAAAGGTTTCTCTTCCCCTCTTTTTTTTTTTTTTTTGGGGGGGGGGGGGAGAAATTGGGGGTGAAGTGATTGGGGGTGAAGGGGGGGAGGGGGGAGTAAATTGGGGGTGAGGGGGGGTGGTGGGGGGGGTGGTGAAGGTATGGGGGGGTTAGGGGGGGTATGGGGGGGTAGTGGAAAGGGGGGGAAGTGGGGGGGTATGGGGGGGAAGTGGGGGTATGGGGGTGTGGGGGGTTGGGGGGGGTATGGGTTTTTTTTGGTGGGGGGGGAGAAATTGGGGGTGAAAAAAGGGGGGGTGGAGTGATTGGGGGTGAAGGGGGGGAGGAGGGAGTAAATTGGGGGTGAGGGGGGGGGTAGGGGGGGTGGGGAAGGTATGGGGGGTGGGGGGGTATGGGGGGGGAGTGGAAGGGGGGGGGAGTGGGGGGTATGGGGGGGAAGTGGGGGGTATGGGGGGGAAGTGGGGGGTATGGGGGTGTGGGGGGTTGGGGGGGGGCTATGGGGGGGGGGTGGGGGTATAGGGGGGTGGGGGGGTGGGGTGATGGTTTGGTATGTGGGGGTGGGGTATGGGGGTGTATGGGGGGAGGGGGTTCCACCAACTATATCTAACGTTTATTGCTCTGCCACCCATCCGTAATCCCCTCTGTTGGGGTCCATAATGTCCTCTCATTCTTAGGTGGTGACGGGCTGCCTGTACCGGTCCCTGGGGTTGGCGCTTCCGGTGCCGGGTGTGATGTGCCCCAACCAAGATGGCCGCCCCTCGACTTCCGGTGAAGTCCATCCGGTCGTCGCCATTCAGCCGCCGGATGTCGATGGGAGCGGATGTCTCCTGGTCAGCTCTTCCCGCGTAGATGGCTTCTTCTTCCGGTAGGTGTTGGAAAGCCCGCCAAGCAGCCTGATGTCGCCATTTTCTGGAGCGTGTGTGTCACGGCTGGTTTCCGGGTTCCCGATTTTCGCGTCCACTGGATCTGCAGGTAAGTTTAACATCGCGGGTGTCTCTTGTCTCCTTAGCATTGGTGGGGCTCTTCGGGGGCTGCTGGAAATTGGTGGGGATCTTGTTCGTCAGCTTTCATCGTCTTCAGGGGTAATGGCGCCATTTTGGAGGAAAACTGTGCCTCAACTGTGGCCGACAAAACTGCGATAACAGCCGCTTTAGAATGTCATTTGTGAGAGTGTTCGTGTCTTTCACTCCTTCTCCTCTACCGCCCGTTCCTTGTGCTTTTTGGAGCTGGGGGCCTGTTGCCAATCTACTTCTGGGCTCTGGTCCCTCCGGGTGGCCGGAGCTGGGCCTTCTTCTACCCCGAGTTTGAGGAGGAATTCCGGGGCGTCCTCTGGCTCTTTCATAGAGATGGCCTTCCCATTCCTCAGGACCAGTAGTCCGAATGGGAAGGTCCACCGGTATCGAATTGCTCTGTCCCGCAACAGTTTTGTGACAGGTTGTAGTTTCTTTCGTCGGGCCAGGGTGATGGGGGATAAGTCCTGGTACAGCTGGAGGGAGGCCCCCTCGAAGCTGCAGGTCCCCGGGCCCCTTGCTGTTTGAAGTACTGCCTCTCGGGTGCTGAAGTAGTGCATCCGAGCTATCACATCGCGCGGGTGGTCATTGGCTGCTGGCCGGCTTCGGAGGGCCAGGTGGCAGCGGTCCATCGCTAGCTCCGTTGCGGGCACCTCCGGGAGTAAGGTGGACAGCCAGCGGGTGATATACTCTTTTATTTCTGTAATTTCCTCTGAGATGCCTCTGATACGGAGATTGCTCCGGCGGTCTCTGTTCTCAGAGTCCTCCTGTCTTTCTGCCAGATCTGGGCCTGTAGGTAGTTTGCCCGCTTCTCCGCTTTCCGCGCGGTGGTGGTGGCGGCCGCCATTTTTTCCTCCAGCGCTCCTGTGCGTTCTCCCAGGCCTTGGACTTCTTTCTTTAAGTCCTGAATTTCCGCGCGGAAGAGCGACTTCATGCCGTTGTAGAGGCGGTCGAAGTCGCATCTTCGTACGGGTAACTGGCCTGCTGTGTCCTCCACCTCCTCCTCGTGCTCCGATTCTGAGCCCGCGGCAGAGCCCGGCACCATGTCTGCCTCGGCCCTCGTTGCCGCCCGGCTCAAATATCTCCTTAGATCGCCGGTCAGTTTTTTCTTTGTGGACTGCGGGGCCATCTTGAGCTATTCCCCGATTGGTATATGGCAGTTATAAGGGCAAAAAACTATTTAATAAACGTTATTAATGTGTGCTTCGTGCGGCGGGAGCTCTCAACTTAAGCAGCTACCCACCATACCATCGCGCATGCGCCTCTGAGGGTAGGGTTTTTTAGAGTAAGGCCTTAGTGTAGGGCAGTGCTTCCCAAACTGTGCGCCGCGGCTTGGCTAGAGGGGCGCCGCGATTTCAACCGGACAGGCCGATAATTCTGAAAATTTGCGGCCGGCCGTCGGGGCAAGTGAAGCAGCGTGCGCATGTTGGGGGGGGGGGGGTCCGAGCCCGTGTGGGCAGGGGCGAGCGCATGTGGCGGGGGCGAGCGCGGCAGATTCATGCTGGTCTGCAGCTACTCGAGGACGGAGACACAGACACTCATCCTGCACTCGTGGTGCCAGCAGCAACTAGAGAGGATGGAGATACTCGTGGTACCAGCAGCTAGTAAGGACAGAGACACTCGTGCTGCCAGCAGCTACTAACGAGGACGGAGGCAATCACCCAGCACTCGTGCTTGAAATTAGGTAAGCTAAGGACAATTTTTTTTCCTTTGGGGGTGGGGGGTTGGGGCATGGGGGCCATCCTGGGGAGATACACATGAATATTTTAAGATGGGGCATGGGGGCCATCCTGGGGAGATACCCACCTAAATGATTGCACAAATAAAATAAAATAAAAAAATATATATCAATGTCAATTTATTTATTTATCAATTTATGTGTGTGTGTGTGTGTGTGTGTATATATGTGTGTGTGTGTGTGTGTGTGTGTGTATATATATATATATGTGTGTATGTGTGTGTGTGTGTGTGTGTGTGTGTGTGTGTGTGTGTGTATATGTATATATATATATATATATATATATATATATATATTTATATATATATATATATATATATATATATATATATATATATGTGTGTACCACTCATAATCTGTCTAGACATTTCTTGGAAAAGCACAATAAGGATCCATCTTCTCTGATGGTGATGGGCTTAGAACAAATTCCTTTAACATTACTCAGTGGTGATAGAGTCAAGAGACTGAATCTAAGGGAGACCTACTGGATATATATGTTGGAAACATTGAGTCCGGGAGGTCTCAATGACTGTATTTATACAAGCACTATCGTTTAATATTATTCATTTATTACACCGATGGGATCTCGGAGGTCTGGGTTGAGCATGTTTACCATGCTCCCTCTGTTTTTCCCAGCTGGTGTTTGAATGGGGGACCTCTGGTCGGAACTGCACATTATCACAATCATTTAATTATTCAATATTACATACACATCACTGTGAAAGTTTTCACATATACTAATATAACTTTTTATTTAAACAAATATATTCACTCTTTTTGGATGTAACTATATTAAACATACATCACGGAATTATTCATTGTTTAATTACAATTTATTCATACAATTGCAATCACACTTGATGTATTTGTCATATATTATCAATTCACATACATGAATTTTTCACAAACTGAATATTATGTAGTTTACTCAT
>NC_134497.1:52669240-52719240 GCF_040206685.1 Ascaphus truei
ACTGCAGGTACAAAAGCTCAAGACTTGTTCGAGATCCTGGATACATTTATTGTTGAAAATAATTTGGAATGGACAAAGTGCGTTGGTGTCTGTACTGATGGTGGTCGTTCAATGTCCGGTCGTTACGGAGGATTACAGGCACTTATTCGATAGAAAGCTCCGTATTCAATGTGGACCCATTGCATCATTCACAGAGAAGCACTCGCATCAAAGTATTTGAGTCCTCCGCTGAATATAGTTTTAGAACGTGTGGTGAATGTGGTAAATTTGATAAAAACTCAGCCATTGAAAGCAAGGTTTTTCAAAAAAACTTTGGGAGCCGAATACACATCTTTGTTGTACTACTGCCACTCACGATGGCTCTCATGTGGCAATTTCTTATCCCGTACGTTTCAATTACGGCAAGAAATTTACATTTTTCTTGAAGAAGAAAAACACGAGTATGCCAAACACTTTGTGGCAACTGATTTTTTGGTGCAACTTGCATACTTGTGTGATATCTTTGACAAGTTAAATGTGTTGAATCTCTCCCTACAGGGAGGCAACATGCACATTTTGACATTGGCTGGGAAGATTTCAGCTTTCAGAAAAAAATTACTAATGTGGAGAAGAGATATGAATGAAGACGGTGGCAAAGATTGTTTCCCCTTGTTGCAGCAGTTTGTGATCGCCAATGAAGTTGATTTCTCTAAATCTGTTTTTGAAGATCACCTATCACAGGTTATCAAGTGGTTTGAAAAATACTTTCAGGAGGAAGATGATATTGACAAATTCGCATGGATTCAAGACCCATTCAAAGCCCAAGCTCCACCTGAATTTACTTCTTTAGAAGAAGAAAATCTTATTGAGCTATCTTGCGACAATACACTGAAGACCAAATTTTGCCGCATGGATATTACTGAATTTTGGCTATCAGTAAAAGATGAATATCCGCTGTTAAGTGGTAAAGCTCAGCGAATCTTAATACCATTTGCAACATCATATTTGTGTGAAGCTGGGTTTTCGGCGGTCGCTGTGATAAAAAGCAAATACCGTGCGAAAATCAACGTGGAACAGGAAATGAGGGTGGCTGTATCCAGTTTGATTCCGAGGTTTGAAAAGATGTGTAGTGAAAAACAGGCTCATCCGTCTCACTAATAATTTCCATCAATAAATAGTTTTTGTGGTTTTTACATTCGTGTTTAATTTGTATCACTGTGTGTCTGAGAGTGGCTGTGTTTCTGAGAGAGACATAGAGTGTGTGTGAGAGAGAGACACAGAGTGTGTGTTAGAGAGACACAGAGTGTGTGTGAGAGAGAGACACAGAGTTTGTGTGAGAGAGAGACACAGAGTGTGTGTGAGAGAGAGACACAGAGTGTGTGTGAGAGAGAGACACAGAGTGTGTGTGTGAGAGAGAGACAGAGTGTGTGTGAGAGAGAGACAGAGTGTGTGGGAGTGCGCGCACTGCAACTGTTAGGTATGTATATACAACTTTGTTTTTACTTTGGGCGCCGCGGAAAAATCCTGATCGCCTTGGGGAGCCTTGAAAAAAATCCTGATCGCCTTGGGGAGCCTTGAGCCGAAAAAGTTTGGGAACCACTGGTGTAGGGGGTTTAGGAGCTTCCCTTAATGGAGAAGTTGCTGGCGGCAGGGTGAGTTGCGGTGAAGCCCCAGCGGTCATTTGGTTGTGGCAAAATGGCCACGACCAAATATACACACATATATACATACATAGCTAATTGCAAATATTGCTCATACTTTCGCATGTGACATAATTCCAAACATTTACACACATTCAAAAGCCAAAAATACACTTAGCACATAGAAATAACTCAAAAAGTCCTTTGGTGAGGAAGCAACATGTAAACGTGTGAACACTGAATCTGCTCACGGCACACACACTTCCTCAGCACTGTTGTATCCTAGCAAAACGAGAGCCTGCAATGTGACTGAGAATTCAGTGTTCAGACCACGACTAGCTGCTAAAATAGCTTCATCTTTAAACCTAACAACAAGCACGAACAGCTCACGACCTCCTTATTTTTAGAGGATCTGCATGCAAGCGACAAAGGATTTTCATATCCTGATGACTTTCTTTTCCCCATCACCATAACAAATATAAATGAAATACGGTTGTAATCTGAGGCAAGAAGTAAGGGTTGGAAGATGTCAATGTTTAAAATAAGTCCATTTAATTTTAGGTTGTGTATATAGTGTATTTAAAACCAGAGACATAACATAAAACACAGACAAAGCTCAGTGCACATCCAGAAAAACTTATATACGGTACAGTGCCTAAATATACATGTATAAATAACTAATAAATAAAATGGTCTTTTAGTTTAACATTTTGGCCAAATTGTTGTAAGACCACATCTCAAGGGTACCTAACACTGATATAAATTCTTAATAACCTGTGCATTACCAGGAAGAATGATTTATAATAAATCTGTCAAAATTAGTTGCAAAGTTCTGTATGTTTTACAATTCTTGTTCAGCTGGTCTTAGCTGATTGGAGGGTGGCTCCTCCTACCTAGTTTGAAGCTCACCCTGCCCACTCCATGGCATCTCCAACAATCAGGGGAACTTGCTTGCATGCAGTGTGATTGTGACAAATCAATTACAGAGTGCTTTTCCTGGTTATGTACAGGTTAATAAAAGCTTCAATCAGACTTAGAACTTTTGCAACTTATATTGACAGATTTATTATAAATCATTCTTCCTGGCAATGAACAGGTTATTAAGAATCTATATTAGTGTAGGGACCCTTGAAACGTGGTCTGCCGTGTAGTTGGCTCAAGGGCTTACAACAATTTGGCCAAAATGTTAAACTAAAAGACCATTTTATTTATTAGTTATTTATACATGTATATTTAGGCACTGTACCGTATATACGTTTTTCTGGATGTGCACTGAGCTTTGTCTGTGTTTTATGTTATGTCTCTGGTTTTAAATATATATATTGCCATGCTCAGTAGCACTCCTCTGTGAAACTTATATGCTTATATATATGTTGTGGGTATTTTGGGGGTTCAATATGAGCTTGTAGGTGTTCTGTATGTTGTGTATATAGTGTCCCATAACTTATTGCTGGCCATACTGTATTTGCTCAGCTGTAAGCTGCTGTGTAGAGGCTGAATGATTAATATTTGTTGGTGTGAACTTAGTGCATATCTAGAGTTGCCAAATTTAAGTTATTTATAATACTGGATGCCGAAATCCAGTAGGAAAATTACATTTAAAGCCATACATTTCTTATACTGTATGTTGTAGTGACAAAAACACACACATTCCTCCACCCCCCCATCTTTATCCCCAACCATCTCACCTCCCCATCCATTTCTTGCTTTCTTCCCCTCCACCTATCTCTCCATGCCCCCATTATCTCCCCCTCCATCCATTTCTTGCATTCCGTCCTCAGCCCCAGGACTTCCATCTCTCAGCCCCCCTCCTCGCTAAAAGTTTCCTGTCGCAGTCCACAGCTCTTGCCAGTGAAATGGAGCCCGTTCTGGCAGCAGACACTGGAAGTTGTAATCGGCTTCTGTGTCGGACTGCTGGAGGGGCTCTGCCGCTGCCATTGTCTTACACAGCAGCCGCCATCCCCCGCCTTCTGCTGCCACCATCCTTCTCCTCCCGCCGTCCCTGCCAACCGGACCCGAGTGCGCCCCTGAATTGTCCCGTCGTCCCTTGAAATACGGGACAATTATGCATCCTGACAGACCTTTCAGGGACAACAGGACAATGAATTGGAAAACGGGACAATCTCGTATATATTGGACGTCTGGCAACCATATGCATATCAGGTGAGGGTCACTGGCAGCTAGTGAGAGTGGGTGGTAGTGGAAGTGGGTGGTTCTTGTTCCTGTTTGCATGTATGATTAAAAATATTCGCATTAACAGCGTGGAGTGCCGAAATCTAAGTGAAAATGTGTCCCCAACACAACAATTTTTTTTTTTTTTCAACTTAAATTTTTTTTATTTTGAATTGTGTGAGTACATACATGTCATGCATTCATGATAAACATTGGAGGGAAACGTGCCTCCTGCAATTGGAAAACATGCATCATGTGTAGTATCTGTGTACTTTGGACAGACGGGGAGACAGACAGACTAACCGACAAACTACATATAGCTCCCAGCCGGGAGGGGGAAATGGGGTGGGGAGGGGGGGTGGGAAGGGGTCTCCGACCGAGGTTCCGCTTCTAAACGTGCGACCGCTGGCTCTCTGCAATTAAGAAAACCGATAGTCCGGCGGGCAACCGGTGTACCCCACACTCTCTGTCCATCCATGAACTGTGTGTGCTCTTGGACCGTCGGGGTGTCTTAGGGCCTCTTTAAGGGAGAATGCACTTTACATCTATCAATGCCAAATCGTGGCCCTATCTACCCCCTGTATGTCTGTCTGTGCCAACCATGGTGACCAGACTTTTAGGAAATTTGTGCCAGTGTCATTGACCAGACTCGTCAATTTCTCCATCTGGCAAACTGACCAAATTCGGTTCCTGATCTTTGTGATTATTGGGATTTCATTTTGTTTCCATCGTGCTGCAATCTCCCCCCTCACCGCCGTTGCGAAATGAACCGCCAGTTTGTTTGCTCCCCTGGAGAGACCTTTTTGCGGCCTGTTCAAAAGGAACCGCCATGGGTCGACGGGGGTGGATGTGCCGAGGATCCTATTCAGCCAATCATTAACTGAATCCCAGACCGGCGTAAGTTTGGGGCAAGACCACAGCATGTGGAGCAAGTCTGCTTGTTGTCCGCATTGTCTTGGGCACAATGGGGAGTAGCTGGGCAGAAATTTAGCTAATTTAGTGGGGGTGTGGTACCATCTCATCATAACTTTATATGCATTCTCCCTCAAAGTCGTGCACATTGAGCTTTTTGACGTCGCCGTCACAATTTTTGTCCATTCCTCTACATCAATTTCCTCCCCTAAGTCCTTTTCCCATTTAATCATATACCCCGTCTTGTCCGTCACTGTCTTACTAGAACCGATTACTTCTGCGATGTGAGTCCCTCTGTGGATGTCCCCGAACGACAGAGCTTTTCAAAATTCGTCATTGGTATGTGGGGCTGCACTGATTGATAAAACGCTCTGAGCTGGAGGTATCTAAAGAACTCGGCGTTGGGAATTTTTTGGTATTCTTTAAGTAAATCGAATGATTGAACGCCTCGTTTTCCCCCCAGATCTATTAGCCTGTTAATTTTGCTTTTTTTCCAGATAGAGAAGTCTGCGCTGGTCCGGCCCGGAGCAAAGAGTGGGTTATCCCAAAGTGGGGTCATACCTGACGCTTTATGGGTCAGACTGCATCTCATACGTGTGGCCTCCCAGATCGAGATCGAGTTGTTCATGGAGGATAGCGGCAGTTTGGCACTAGTCCGTGCCTTTTTGGGGAGCCAGATTACATGTTCCAGAGCCACAGGGGAGCAGAGCTACTTTTCTAGGGCGACCCATCTTTTTGAGTCTGGATTCGTGTGCCATTGCACGATTTGGCATAATTGCGCCGCTTTGTAGTAGGACAACAAACAAGGTACCGCCAGCCCTCCTGCTTCCGTTCGTTTACGCATAATTTGTTTTCCCACCCTCGCTTTCTTGCCTCCCCAGATAAATTTATCTATAGCTGATTGAAGTGAGAGGACATCCTTCAATCCTATCGGCACTGGGAGGGTCTGGAATAGGTATAGGATGCGTGGAAGCAGGTTCATCTTAACGCAGTGGATCTTTCCGATCCATGATATATTGTGGGTAGACCATCTTTTGAGGTCCCCTCTCAAAGTCTGTGTCAATTTGGGATAGTTTGCCTGATATAGCATGTCATACGCCTTGGTGACGTTGATCCCCAGGTATCTAATGTTTTTCGGTTGCCAATTAAAATTAAAATTTAAGGCGATCAGCTTCTCCATGTGCGTGGGGAGATTAATATTCATGGCATCAGATTTGGACTGGTTTATTTTGAATCCAGAGATCCTGTTGAATCTCCCCAGCAGGTCAAAAAGATTTGGCAGAGAGGTAAGGGGTCTAGATATAGTCAGGAACACGTCATCCGCATAGAGTGCCACCTTATGCGACTGGTTTCCAATGTCTATACCCGTAATGTCTTTGCTCTCGCGTATGTGGGCGGCTAGTGGCTCCATACACAACGCAAAGAGGAGGGGGGAGAGCGGGCAGCCCTGTCGTGTTCCGCTCTTAATTTGGAAGGGGTCCGAGACGAACCCCTGGTGGGTAACCCTTGCCAACGGATTCTCGTAAAGGGCGAAAATTGCTTTTGTTAGTTTCTCTCCCATCCCAAACGCTCCAAGCGTGGCCTCAAGGTATGGCCAGTCTATCCTATCAAATGCTTTTTCTGCATCCAGACTGAGCGCCATAACTGGTATTGATCTGGCATTGGCTATTTCTAACAGATCAATGATTCGTCGAGTATTGTCTGAAGACTGTCGACCCGGGACAAACCCGACTTGATCTGGGTGCACCAGTCTGGGTAGGATGAGACCCAATCTATTGGCCAGGAGTTTGGCATAAATTTTGATGTCCGAATTAATCAGGGATATTGGTCTGTAGCTTTTGCAGTCCAACGGGTCTTTTCCCTGTTTATGTATTACCGAGATGGACGCTTGGAGCATTTGTTGGGGGAAAGGGGTGCCTCCCAGTACTTGATTAAACATGTTGCGAAGGAACGGGGTTAAGAATTTTCCGAATTTCTTATAGTAAAGATTCGAGAAGCCGTCGGGACCCGGGGCTTTAGAGGGTTTTAGGTGTTTGATAACCTCCAATATTTCCTCCGTTGTAAAGTCACTACCCATTGCCTCTCTGTCCAACCCACTCAGGCCCGGTAGATTCGAGCCCTTCAAGAAATCTTTCAGGGCTTTGTCCGTGCCAGCCGAATGGGCTACTTTATCCCCATCGTATAATTTCGCGTAGTATGTTTTGAACTCCGCTACAATGTTTTGCGGGTTGGCCGTGATGTTGCCTGACTCCAGCCGTAGGGCCTGGATATTATAATTACTGGTTTTAGCGCTGATCATATTAGCCAGCAGGGTATCTGGTTTGTTTGCTTTTTCAAAGAATCTTCTCTTAGTCCAACTCAACGACTTCTCCGCCTGGGAGGCCAGAAGTAGATTTAGTTTAGTCTGAGCGTCGCCAATCTGTTGGCGGGTGGCAGGGTCTGGGGCGATTTTATATTTATCCCAAAGTGTCTTTAGCTCCGCGTGTTCCCTCTTAATTTTAGCGTTGCTCTCTTTTTTCTTACGGGCCGCAATATTAATCAGGTTCCCTCTTATTGTTGCTTTGTGTGCCTCCCAGAGGGTTATGTGAGAGCTAACGCTTCCTTTGTTTTCTCTAAAGAATGTTTGGATTTCATCTCCAATCCTGATCTGTAGATCCGGGATTTTTAGAAGGGATTCATTTAATTTCCAGTTTGCTCCAGGCCTGTCCAGTCCTATCTGTGTGCACCGTAGCTCTATTGGTGCGTGATCGGACCACGAAATATCGTGGATTCCCGCATGGGCGATCTTTGGGACCAGTCTACTAGAGACAAAGAAGTAATCGATTCTACTAAATGAGTCGTGTGGGTGTGAGTAGAACGTATAGTTTCTAGTGAGGGGGTGGAGTTCCCTCCAAATGTCGACCAGCTGTAGATCGCGCAGTCCCTGTTCGAGGGCCCTGGTTCCAGGATCCGTTCGGCCTCTGTAGGGCCCTGAGCGATCTAGGGCTGCGTTTGATACCGTGTTAAAGTCTCCCCCTATAATTAATGCGCCTTTAGCGTGTTTGCGGATAGTTTCAAAGGATGAGACGAAGAAGGCCGGGTCCCCTCCATTGGGGGCATATATTACGGCGATCGTGAGCGGTTGCTGGTTAATAGACCCTGTGAGTAGCAGGAACCTACCCTCCTCGTCCTTCTTCACCTCATCTACCACCAGTCCCACCCTATTATGTATCAGTATCGCTACTCCGCGTTTTTTTACCCTTGCGGACGCTAGGTAGACTTGTCTAAATTGCTTATCAAAATATTTGGGGAAACTGGTGGTACTGAAGTGTGTTTCCTGTAGCAGCACAATGTCCGCACCCTTACGTTTATAGTCGGTGAGCGCTATTTTCCGCTTACGCAGGCAATTCAGCCCCTTGGCGTTGTGTGAGATAAATGTTAGTGACATGAGGTGCGTGTGTTCTCACCTCTTGTCCTGAGTGTCTTCAGATGGGGTGTCCGGTACCCCGCGGGAGTACTCGGCCTCTCTGCAGTGCACAGCGGTGCGCTCAATGGCAGCGGGTTGCCTCTCTGGCCGGAGGGGGGGGAGGGTAGGGGAAAGACATATGGGACATAGGACACATAAAGGGAAAAAAACAACATTGATATGAACAACCATGTGGGTGAGGCAGTAATGGTCCCAGACCACCACCCCCACCTTGCCTTCGGGTAGGTGGAACTCCTCCCGCGCCCCTGGCTCCCTCCTCCCCTCCACAGGGCTCCTCCGCTCCACCCTCTCCCAAGGACTTTCTCGGCTACCTGGGCATCCGCCCCGGCCCGAGTCTGTAGACGCACAGCGACGGCCAGACTGAAGCCCTCGCCGGCAGACAAATTTTACCATTATGTACGTGGTATCTCTTGCCATGAGCTATCCTCTAGCACTTTTAAAGAACTGACTCTATCGTCAAACCCCCCCCCCCCCCAACTTATTCGCGTTCCTAACTACGTGACCTAGCTTACCTCCAGCTCCCCTCCCTCCCTATAACTAACTCGGAATCCCTCCCCTAGCTTTTGTTCGGTCCCCCTTGACCTCTTATTCTTTTTTTTAAAACATCACTTATTACTCTCCATTAACAGTAAACAGTAATAAGGTAATAATAAAAATTAAACTATTATTCATCATTTGTTTTTTGTTTTTTAGTATACTATACCTATTGTGCTACACCTTCTCCTCCTGTCACTTTATTTATTAATGTACTGTGGTGTGTTGTGTTAAACCTTGAGTAACTGGAAACATAGTAAGCCCCCCCTCCCCTCTTCTGCTTCATCCTTGCCACGGGACTCATTCCAGCTCGACAGGTCTGCTGCTCAGCCTCCAAACCCTCCGTCTGTGGCTCCTGTGCAGTCGGGAACCTCTCGTGATGCTTTGCAGCTCCTCCCCTGGTGACGACGACCGTCGCCATCTTGGTAGTGGCAGGCCGTCCTCTCGCGAGATTTGCCTCCTCAGTCTCCTTCCTCCGGCCCCTCCCCTCTCATTGTGGATCGGGAGCTGCTCCAAGATGGCCGCCATTCGTGGAGAGGTGCTGCCGGAGCTGCGGGGAGCCATGGAACTGACCTGAACGGGTCTTGAACTGCTTCTTTAACTATGGAACAGTAACTGGAACGGGAACAGGTAGGGTGTTTGTCTTTATTTGCAGCTCAGGTCCCGATTTCATTTCGGGCTGTGGGGTTGACGTCGCTTGTCGGCTTTTCTCACCTCCTTCCATGAAGTGTCGGGTGCAGCTCCCCCTGTGGCTAGTTCTGCGGGTATTTTGTCCTGGAGCCCTATTTTGGTGAGGAAGCTGCTGCCATCTTCTAGTCTCCGCAGCGTGGTGGCAGCGCCATTTTGTATCACCATTAACCCAAACGGGTACAGCCAACGGTAGCGGGTCCCAGCCTCTCTCAGCACTTTAGTTACGGGGGCAATTTGTTGTCTTTTCAGCAGGGTAGTGGGTGAGATGTCTTGATAGACCTGCAGTTTATAACCCTCAAAGTCTCCCTGAGATCTGGTCAATTGGCAGAATGCCTCCTTCACTCTAAAAAAGTGAAAACGGGCTATTATGTCTCTTGGGGGGGCATTTTGCTGTGGTCTCGACCTCAATGCCCTGTGGCAGCGGTCCAGGTGCAGGTCTGCTTCCGAACGGTCAGGCATTATGTTTTGGAGCCATCTGCACATAAAGTCCTCCGGATCCGTTTCAGTCTCTGGGACCCCCCGGATCCTCACATTGTTCCTCCGATCCCTATTGTCCGCATCCTCCTGCCGATCCAATATATCCCTGACTGTTTCCCTCATTTGTGCCACTTGTCTGTCTGTTTTGTGGAGTGCTTTGACTGTGGCGTCCATTTTTTTTTTCAAGAGAGTCTGTGCGCTCTCCTATACCGCAGATATCAGCTCTCAGGGCTGCCACTTCAGACTGAAAGCACTTTTTGATGTCTAAGCAGAACTCTCTCATGTCTCTGCGTCTCATAATTTGGTTGTCTCTGCTGGTGTCTGGGCCGACGTCTTCCTCCTCTTCCGATTCGGAATTACTTGGCGCCATTCCCTCCTGGCTGGGGGCCCGAGCTGGATCTCCTTTAGTGAAGTAATCTGTCAGGACCGCTGATGTACTCTTTGAGCGGGTCGTTCTCGGCATCCTGGGACTTTGAGGCAGTGTGTAGATATGAATTGGGGCTTGATTGTGCTGTTTTGCTGCGTTTTTATTTAATATTGCCGCCGGCTGAGAACGGAGCTAATGGCTCACACGTTCATGCACTCCAGCCGTCGCGCATGCGCCTCCCCCAACACAACAATTTTAACCTGTACTGTGCCCTAATGACGTACGTCGTATGTGATAGACCAGGGGTGTGCAACTTTTGCAGCTGCGCCCCCCCCTGCCTGTTGCCCCCGATTCTCACGCTCCCCTTACCTCAGTTCCCAGCGTCAAATGACGCAGCAGGGTCATGTGACGTCACCCTGCTGTGTTATTTGACGCTGCATTGCCATGGCGACCTGTCAACAGCCGTCTGAATCTCGGTAAGTAATAGGTTGCAGAGGCCTCACGCGATCCCCCCAACATTTAATTTAAATGCTGGGGGGAAGAGCGCGGGTTCTCTGCAACCATCGCACAAAATCTCCCACCCCCCATGGGGTGTACGCCGCCAAGTTTGCGCAGCCCTGGGATAGTAGGAGGGGCAGAAGAGTGTAAAGTAGATAGTAGATAGAATTAGTCACTCCCTCTGCACACCTCTAACAGGCGATCGCGCAGCTTTTTATTTTAATAACATAGTATTGAAGCAGGGGGTCTCCTGAGCTAAACCCCATTAATTTCAGCCCCGGGGACCCCCAGCTTCCCGAGTTACAGGCCCCAGTATCTCCTGTGCGTTTAAATGTCCTGGCTCACGTGACGCAGGAGATTTAAACATGCAGGGAGATACCAGCACCACATAACGGGCCTGTAACTCGGGAAGCAGGGGGCTCCCGGGGCTGAAATTAATGTGGTTCAGGTCAGAAGACCCTCTGCTTCAATACTGTGTCCTTAAATATAAGCAGCTTCCTTACCTTAGCGGCTAACTGCTACGGTAATGAAGGGATTAAACCAAAGTACCTGGTTTGTTGGGGTTAGAGTGGGTGGATGAAGCGGGTAGTTAACTCAGGGTGGGTGCTTAGGCCTACCGGGAAGGTTGCAGGAGGGGTCAATCCCTTCATTACCATAGCGGTTAACCCTTCCCACTACCCACCGCGAGGCCTAACTACCCCCTTCACCCACCTGCTCTAAACCCCCCCCATCACACGCCCCCCCCCCAGCACCCCCCCCACAAATGGCAAAAGGTGACACGTGTGCTCATTTGCATGTCGCTTCCCAGAATCCCTTGCTGCAGTGGTAGCACTGAATGCTGGGTGATAATGGTGATAGTGTAAATGTAGCACAGATTAAAAGGTAAGTATGACAAACTGGCTCTACCTCTCCTAAATAGTTAAACACTAAATATCTTGCTTAACAAATGGAATAGGATACAAAAGGCAGATGCAGCACTAGTATCGACTGAGACGAGATCTAGAATGCACCTAATGCGTGAATGTATCAGGTAAGGTGCATTTAGATTAACCACCAAGAGACTGATATGACCTCAAATCCCAATCTGGTAGAGGTGTATACCGAGGGTTAAATGTTGCCCCGTTGATCAGAGTAGGGTGTATGGTAGTGAATAAATATACCAACACTATAAATTAACACAACTCCACAATAGCATATATACAGGTGCATATGTGATATTAATCATAAAGAAACACCTGTGGCCTGACATAACAAGGATGAAATCAGTCACCAGAGCCAAGCACTAATAGGTAGTGCCCGATACATAAATAACAAGGTATATAATAATGTGTCTGCTAGTGGTAGAATAATAACTGGTCTGCTGCAGTTCCATCAGACTAAAATAAAAAGACTTCCAAGTAGGAGTCTCACAACATCACTACGTGCATGTTAAGTTCTACCTACCATTAATCTGTTTTAACGGCTCTGGTGCTGTGACATAGGGCCTCTCCCCATGTTGCAAGGCAGAAACCTCAGAGGGAAGGGAAGCAGCAGCATGAGAGGTAGTGTGTGAGAGGAGTGGGGGGAGGCAGCAGCAAGAGAGCTAGTGAGGGAGGGAGGCAGCAGCAAGAGAGGTAGTGTGTGAGGGGGGGGGGGGGGAGAGAGGTAGTGTGTGAGGGGGGGGGGGGGGAAAGAGGTAGTGTGTGAGGGGGGAAAAGAGGTAGTGTGTGAGGGGGGGCGGAGAGAGGTAGTGTTTGAGGGGGGGAAGAGAGGTAGTGTGTGAGGGGGGGGAAAGAGAGGTAGTGTGTGAGGGGGGGGAAGAGGTAGTGTGTGAGGGGGGAAAAGAGAGGTAGTGTGTGAGGGGGGGCGGAGAGAGGTAGTGTGTGAGGGGGGGGAAGAGAGGTAGTGTGTGAGGGGGGGGGGGAAGAGAGGTAGTGTGTGAGGGGGGGAAGAGAGGTAGTGTGTGGAGGGGGGGAAGAGAGGTAGTGTGTGTGGGGGGGGGGGAAGAGGGGTAGTGTGTGAGGGGGGGAAGAGAGGTAGTGTGTGAGGGGGGGAAGAGAGGTAGTGTGTGTGGGGGGGGGGAGAGAGGTAGTGTGTGAGGGGGGAGAGAGGTAGTGTGTGAGGGGGGGGGGAAAGAGAGGTAGTGTGTGAGGGGGGAAGAGAGGCAGTGTGTGAGGGGGGAGAGGCAGTGTGTGAGGGGGGAAGATATAGTGTGTGAGGGGGGGAGAGGTAGTGTGTGATGGGGGAGAGGTAGTGTGTGAGGGGGGGGGAAGAGAGGTAGTGTGTGAGGGGGGAGGGGAAGAGAGGTAGTGTGTGTGGGGGGGGAGAGAGGTAGTGTGTGAGGGGGGGAGAGAGGTAGTGTGTGAGGGGGGGAGAGAGGTAGTGTGTGAGGGGGGAAAGAGAGGTATTGTGTGAGGGGGGGAAGATAGGTAGTGTGTGAGGGGGGGAAGAGAGGTAGTGTGTGAGGGGGGGAAGAGAGGTAGTGTGTGAGGGGGGGGAAGAGAGGTAGTGTGTGAGGGGGGGAAGAGAGGTAGTGTGTGAGGGGGGAAGAGAGGCAGTGTGTGAGGGGGGAGAGGCAGTGTGTGAGGGGGGAAGAGATAGTGTGTGAGGGGGGGAGAGGTAGTGTGTGAGGGGGGGAGAGGTAGTGTGTGATGGGGGAGAGGTAGTGTGTGAGGGGGGGGAAAGAGAGGTAGTGTGTGAGGGGGGGAAGAGAGGTAGTGTGTGTGGGGGGGGGAGAGAGGTAGTGTGTGTGGGGGGGGGAGAGAGGTAGTGTGTGAGGGGGGGAAGAGAGGTAGTGTGTGAGGGGGGGGGGGAAGAGAGGTAGTGTGTGAGGGGGGGGGGGAAGAGAGGTAGTGTGTGAGGGGGGGAAGAGAGGTAGTGTGTGAGGGGGGGAAGAGAGGTAGTGTGTGAGGGGGGGGAGAGGTAGTGTGTGAAGGGGGGAAAAGAGAGGTAGTGTGTGGGGGGGGAAGAGAGGTAGTGTATGAGGGGGAGGGAGGCAGCAGCAAGAGAGGTAGTGTGTGAGGGGGGGGGGGGTGGGAGGCAGCAGCAAGAGAGGTAGTGTGTGAGGGGGTGGGGGTGGGAGGCAGCAGCAGCAAGAGAGGTAGTGTGTGAGAGGGGGAGAGGTAGTGTGTGGGGGTGAAGGGAGGCAGCAGCAGCAAGAGAGGTAGTGTGTGAGGGGGGGCAGCAGCAGCAAGAGAGGTAGTGTGTGAGGGGGGAGGGAGGCAGCAGCAGCAAGAGGTAGTGTGTGAGGGGGAGGCAGCAGCAGCAGCAAGAGGTAGTGTGTGAGGGGGTGTGTGTGGGGGGTGGGAGGCAGCAGCAGCAAGAGAGGTAGTGTGTGAGGGGGGAGGGAGGCAGTAGCAGCAAGAGGTAGTGTGTGAGGAGGGGGGATGGGAGGCAGCAGCAGCAAGAGAGGTAGTGTGTGAGGGGGTGGGAGGCAGCAGCAAGAGAGGTAGTGTGTGAGGGGGGGAAGGGAGGCAGCAGCAAGAGAGGTAGTGTGTGAGGGGGGGAAGGGAGGCAGCAGCAGCAAGAGGTAGTGTGTGAGGGGGGAGGGAGGCAACAGCAAGAGTTGTAGTGTGTGGTGAATTGAATTACTGCTGGACTAAAATGAACTATTAGGTGTCACTAACCTTAATATAAAAATATCTGGTGAATGTAAAACAAACACATGTTACCATATATAGTGCAAATAATCTTATTACCTCCAGTCATCACAGCTGCTTGTGTGGAGGGGGGGAAGAGAGGTAGTGTGTGTGGGGGGGGGAAGAGAGGTAGTGTGTGAGGGGGGGGAGAGAGGTAGTGTGTGAGGGGGGGAGAGAGGTAGTGTGTGAGGGGGGGAAAGAGAGGTAGTGTGTGAGGTGGGGAAGAGAGGCAGTGTGTGAGGTGGGGAGAGGCAGTGTGTGAGGGGGGGGAGAGATAGTGTGTGAGGGGCGCGATAGGTAGTGTGTGAGGGGCGCGATAGGTAGTGTGTGAGGGGGGGTAGAGATAGTGTGTGAGGGGGGGGAGAGGTAGTGTGTGAGGGGGGGAGAGGTAGTGTGTGAGGGTGGGGAGAGGTAGTGTGTGGGGGGGGAGAGGTAGTGTGTGAAGGGGGGAAAAGAGAGGTAGTGTGTGGGGGGGGAAGAGAGGTAGTGTATGAGGGGGGAGGGAGGCAGCAGCAAGAGAGGTAGTGTGTGAGGGGGGGGGTGGCAGGCAGCAGCAAGAGAGGTAGTGTGTGAGGGGGGGGGTGGGAGGCAGCAGCAGCAAGAGAGGTAGTGTGTGAGAGGGGGAGAGGTAGTGTGTGGGGGGTGAAGGGAGGCAGCAGCAGCAAGAGAGGTAGTGTGTGAGGGGGGGGGCAGCAGCAGCAAGAGAGGTAGTGTGTGAGGGGGGAGGGAGGCAGCAGCAGCAAGAGGTAGTGTGTGAGGGGGAGGCAGCAGCAGCAGCAAGAGGTCGCGGGAGGTGGACTCGGGTGGCGCGTGGGAAGCTGGCCACGGGGGGGGGGGGAAAGCAGGCCGCAGGAGGAGCAGGTACTTCCCCCTCTGTCCCATGTTGGGAGCAGGGGGGGGAGCGGGCCGCAGAAGAGGAGCTGCTACTTCCCCCTCCGTCCCACGTTGGGAGCGGGGGGGGGGATGGGGAGCGGGCCGCAGAAGAGGAGCTGCTATTTCCCCCTCCGTCCCACATTGGGAGTTGGGGGGAGCGGGCCCTGCGCATGCACATTGGGAGCGGGGGGAGGGTTGAGCGGGCCCTGCGCATGCGTGTTTTTGGTGAGCGGGCCCTGCGCATGCGCGGCGGGGCCACGGGGGAATCGCCGCCATTTTTTAAACTTTTTTTAAAAAAAATATTTAAATAACTGGCGTCCGGCCACGCAGGGGGCCCAGGACGCCAGTGCCCTTTGTCACCCCCTGTTGGCAGCCCTGCTGACAGACACACATAGTGACACAAAGCCGACGAAACCAGTCGAGATCTGGGGAACTATACTGTACCCAACAAGTGATTCCTTGAGGATGTCGACTAATATTTGATATCACTTCGACATTACTGCGGTGTTGTCGACCTCTAGATTTCTATACCGGCTTTGCAGATCCGCGAGGTCTTGTCGAGTACAAGTTGCTGACCGGAAGATCGAGATCAGCCGCTCCTGTGTTAGCCATCTCTCAAAATGCACAATTACTTACCACTTTGTGTACACCTTATCTGTTCCATTAAATTGTTAGATTTTTTTACGCTATGTGGCACGCGCTTCTCATTTCATATCATATATAATATAGATATATATAATGTACACTGTATGAGCCGTCAAACTAAGAAAATAAAAATATGTTTGCAGTTTGCTGTCTGTCTGTAGAGGCACAAGATAAGAACAGACAGTCCCCATGAAAAATAAACCTCAACACTAATTATCATTTTTCAGAATATACATATCATTTTGTGAATGCATTAGTCTGGTTTGGAGTGTTCTATTATATCAATAACAGTGTCTTGTGTATGTGGCAGATTGAGATAAGTGCATTGTGTTGAGAGTAAATTAGCTATGCTTTGAACCTTTTATCACTTAAAGTACAAATGAAAGTACCTCACTTATAAATCTCTGATAGAACATTTCTAGTGGTTAAATATTACTGAAAAATGGGAGCAGAAGATGATTACTTATTTAAACTAAACTTTGGTCTTACTGGTTTAGTGAGCTCTTCTGGTGTAAACAAACATAGGATAAACATGATCCTATAACGGCTAATTGACAAGACATCTGTCTGGACCACTAAAGAGGGATCTTGAGGACTGGAGTTGAGAACCCCAGCTTTATGCAATTAACCTCCAGAGAAACAAAAGACGTCAGGTATTTGCTTTTAGCGTGGTTAGATTAGTTTAAGAGAATAAGATTTAAATTGTTCACAAAAAGTAATTTTTTTTGTTGGCTGCTTAAGATTGCACCTTTTAAGGCCCATTTTAATGAAATTGTGCCAGATCTCAACATAATTTTGTAAATCTACGCATTATAGGGGCAGTCCCCCACAATGGTCAAAACAATTCATTATTCTTATTGTTGTTTAGAAAAAACGTAACAATGTAATGGGCTTCTTTGGCACTATTGCAGCACCTTAAAAATACATTTTCACTTGTTTCCTGCAAAACATCCTATTTTCTTACGGTCAGTGTAATTCTAATCTTACGTGGCACGTATTATCTCTTTACTGTATCTGTGTGGCTAATGATTTCAGCATAATTAGTTTATATTTAACAATGAAAAAAGGTAGATTAGCAATGTGCCGGTAAATACCAAGATTTTCTCACCTAGTAGGTAAAAAAAGAAAAATACTCCAAAGCATGTGATTATATGGGGACTGTAGCAGGCTTAACCCTTTCAGCATAGGCAGGACTGTTTGGGCAGCCAACAAATAGTTAACTCCTGCATAGAGGAGGCTGGAGCACTACTGACCTACCTGGGTTGGAACCTTTAAAAACAGGCAGCCTGCAGTCCAGTGTGTTGCTGTTCTGGACTGCAGCGTGATACTTTGAGGTCTGTAGCCCTGTTATACTTGGGCTAAAGTCTGTTGCCCTGTTATACTTTGTACTTCTGAACTTTGGCTGACAAAAAGCTGTGTAATTTTGTTGCTGAACTTTGGCTAAATAAAAGCCTACGTTTATTTTTCCAAACGCAAGTCTCCTTACATTACCTCTGCTGGTGTCTCCTACATAGACATTAAAAGTTGACCAAATTTGTTTAAAAAATGAGCACCTGGGTAAGATGCAACGCAGGTGAACCTGTAGTTTGTAGAATGTTATAGATACTCAGCAGCTGTTCTAAGCTTTGAAGTAATTAATAAGGCCCCGTTCACACAGCGCACTTCGCGACGTGTGCGTGCCTCCATCTGCTGGGCGATGTGTGATCATCTCCAGCAGACGGAATGATCCGACACAGGGCGGCATGCGGGGACCGGGGGTGTGTGCAGCGGGGACCTGGTGTGCAGCGGGGTCCAGGGGTGTGCGCAGCGGCGACCGGGGGTGTGCGCAGCGGGGACCGGGGGTGTGCGCAGCGGGGACCGGGGGTGTGCGCAGCGGGGACCGGGGTGTGTGTCCGTGTCCCTGAAGCTAGTTTTATTTTATTTATTTATTTCCCTCGCCCCCGTCCCGTCCCGTTCCCTGTCCCCACTGCCCACTGCCGTCCCCACAATTTCAGCAGCCAATCAATGTAAAACGTCTGAGCATTGATTGGCTGCTGAAATCGACGTCACGCTGCTGCAGCCGGAGATCACAGCTTGAAAAGACTCCCGCGACTGCAGCAGCGTCGACGCTGCACTTTGCGGCCAATGGTAGTTTCAAGACTGAACACTACCATTGGCCGCCAGGGGTCTGTGACGAACGCGTGAGCACCTCGTGAAGTGCGCAGTGTGAACGGGGCCTAAGAGTTGCCGATAGATAACATTTAATGGAGCTGTTTCCCCTATTCAAAGTGTATATTCACTAAACTACGATAAACTGTATCAGAGCTTAATCCAATGTTAATTGCCAATTCAAATCAATGTCTGTTAATATACAGTAAAATCGAGCTCTGATACGAATATCGGAGCTTAGTGGAGCCCCACTTAAGAGCCCAATTCAATAACTGGAAAGGGAGGTGAATCAGGAGTATGATTGTTTTTCTGTTTTACATTTTTCAGCACAGAGAAGCAGGTAAAACACAGTTCTTAAAATTTCATCATCCACATTTTGTAAGTTAAAACTCACTCATAGAGAGTCACTCTTTACTTCATATCCATTTTAGGAATCCAAATTTTTAGACTTGGGGAAAAAAACAGAAATTTCCACATCAAAGTTCAAACTCAGAGCAGCCATCATGGTCCTGAAGAAAAGAAAATTCAATGTATGGTGCTATACTGTTTAACGAACCAACATTGGAGTTTTTGATAATCATGTACAGCGCTTTCAAAACCTCTTTTCTTTCTTCTTCATGTGAATTGTTGAAGAAGCTATGAACACAACAATTTAATCAACAAAGAACTAACATCAGTTGGCTAACAGGTCTCACAGCCTACACCGAATCCAGATTTCAAGATCCAAATTTTGTAACTGGACAAATCTGACCAGGTTGCTGGCTTTAGTAAAAAGGGATAAGTAATTAATTTGCAGATTTACTTGCCATGCCGGCCTCATTTGCATGTTGGCAAGTACCTTTCTCACTTTAGCCAGGTATATTGTTAACGCTTTCATAGTATGGTTGAACCTTCCAGCACAAGTACCACTACAGCTCTAAAGTTGCTTCCTTTCCACCTATTTGAGGCAGTGAGATAGGATTTTAAGGAAGACTGTATGTATGCCCCAAAGCCAAGTACACAGACAACGAAGTACAAGACTTCTACTATAATATCAGACAACCTAACAAAGGAAATTGTCACTTCAGTATCATTAGACTTCAACGCAAAGATTGGTGCCCAGCAGAAGGACAAAGCATCAATTAGTACAGTAAGAATGGCTACAGTTACAGGAATGAACGTGGAGACAGATTGGTAGAATTTGTAGAATGTGAAAACTTCTACATTATTAATTCATTCTTCGCGAAGAATCCAAATAGAAACTGGGCATGGAATGGACCCAATGGAATCAAGAATGAAATTGACTATATCCTGACCAACAAGAAACACGTGATTGATTGGTTTGCTGCATATTACATTTGAATGCCAACTTAAAAAAAAGGAAAACTGATTAAAAAAAGGAGAATAACAAATCAACATCAGGAACCTCAAGAATAAAAGGCAGAGAGTTTCAGCTAAAGCTGAAAAATCGCTCCAGCTTGCATGAAAGGCAGAGCAGAAAAAACTGGAGGAATTGCTAACAAAAAACAGGATAAAAATATCAGATGAGACAAAGCAGTTACTGTGGAAACGACATGCAGAGAAGCACAAAAGAAAAAATATTGGAGGCGCCATGTGTTATCACAGCGGTGCGCAAAGTGGGGGGTGCACCCCCCAGGAGGGGTGGGAAAATTGCCAGGGGGGTGTGTGGTGGCTACAGAGGTCAAAGCGCTGTAAGAACGCGAAACATGTTAGAGGAACACTTTGTCCTCACCTGTATGTTCATGTGTGTCACATTGATGGATTAAAACCTTGTCTACTGCATATTATTGTTTGATCCCCGCTTTTTGTTCCTGTGCTTTCCTGGTTCCCTCCGTCCATCTGGATCAACAAGGAACTCTTTATCTGCAATAATGGAAGATAATCTCCCACCATCAATCTAAGAGAGCACAAGATCTATAGAGTGACCTCCCCGTTTGCTGAAGCAGACCTCCTCGGATGCTGAGCTGGAACTACAGGTGGAGACTTCTGGTCTCAACACTAATTGGACCTGGAGGGAGATCCACAGGAGGTCTGTGCTCCTGCCAGAGAACAGGAGTTTGTGATCCCTGCTGACCGGCCCTGAGGTGACTTAGGTGCTGCTGGCTGAGTAGCCCCCATGGGATTGGCTTCACTGCCGGGGAGATGCAGCACTTATCTCAGGTTGGGGACTGTGCACCCCCCAGGACTATCTTGTATTGGGACAGTTGTTCGTGGCTGTCAAGTAAATCTAGATGCCTGAAAGATGGGCGCCCCTGCTGGGTTTTGAGAGCATCAGCTGGTTAGAGAGAGACTGAGCTGGGTATGACCTCCACCAGGATGAGAACATTCCCGATTCCCCTGTTATGGAGCCTATCGGCCCTGAAGGAGGTTGCTGAAGAGATTGTGTAGAAGAGGGCTGCTTTAAGACGTGTGTGTATATATAAGCAGAGACATTGTTCTACGAGTTATTTAACTTTAATGTTTAATACAGTTTTTTTATTTTCTCCCATCATCCATGTTGTGTACAGGTGTGAACTCTGGAAAAATTGCGCCCCACTCGCTCTACTACCGGATGAGCACCATTTGCCTAGATTCGTTTTTAGGTTGTAATCAGCCTACTTTTGCCTGACCTTCCTCCAATACTCTGTAAGCCTACACTCATTTGGCTTTAGAGGTGTTAATAAGAGGACTTTTCTTGCTCTTATGTTATTCTACATCCCCTTCTATTTGATGTGGCTCCTATAGTACTATGTATAATGGAAGCTCGAGTCTCGCAACTAAACACTTTCCCTAATGTTGCTTTTTTTTTGTAAACGATTACGCAACAAGTAAGCAGTTTGGACTCTCCCAGAAGCGAAATTGCTGTGTTTGAAATTAAAAGACTGAAAGGGGACGTGGTCTTTCTACAAGAGACCCACTTTAGACCTTTTGTTTAGTAGGGTAGATCCCTTGATTTTTGAGGATTCATCTTGGCTTAAAAAATGTGGAGCAGACACTTTATTGGATGAGTGAGCGAGTGAAGTGAAGACTTTGTGACCTGTTTGGCTGTGGGGTTTTTTGTGTGTGTGTTCTCTCTCCACAGACCAAACGCCTTGACCGATTCTTATGACATTTTGTGGGTACATGTCTGCTATCCTAACTTAGATCTGCCAGAAGTTTCAACCAAATCAGTGCAGCCCCCATCTTGGAATTATAATTATTTTGTGTTTTTGAAGTGTTAAAAAAAAAAATTGACTGGATTCTAGATTCAAATCATTAAATGTATTATATTGCAACTTGTACTAAATTTTCAGACAATTTGCTTGTCAAGGGGAAATCTACAGCAGGAGTGAATCCCAGTGGCCAGAACAGCAGGCAGTGATCAAAGGCATAGTCGGGGTCACAGACAGGGTTCCAGGGCAGGCGGCAAGGTATTGTAGTCGGGTCACAGGCAGATGTCGGCAGCGAGGAGGCAGGAACAGGATAAGAACACATGACTGGGACAAGGGAGCAGTGGCACAGCAAAAGCAGGGACCAAGCAAGTGCTAGAGGAACCAGTATAAACAGGCATCTGGCTGCAGGAACATGAAGTTTATAAAGACAGCCAGAGCGGATCAGATTACAGATTGGGAGGAACCACAGATGGTATCTCAGGAAGGACAGGTTTCAGTACCACTCCCGGTGGAGGTGCATGGTTACTGCAGACCATGACGTCAGGAAGAACCTAACATTGCTAGAAAGATTTCAGAGAAATTAAATATTAAATGAAAATACATTGGTCAACCATGGTTACAAACAACACTGTACATTCTAATAGGTACTTCAATGTAGATGTACATACATGATCAGACTCCAGAAGTAGTTTTTTGGCTATGTATATGCTTATAGAGTACATTTTCCTCTTCAGCCATTTTAACTCCCCCTTTTTTTAATTATTGTTACCAATACATTCCCCCCACACCCATCTTTCTTTTTCTATAATCTCTTCAAATGATGTTCATGATCTGTCTATATTGGTTGATATATATGTGACAGGCAAGGGAAACAAGGCTATAATAAAGGTTAAGCCCTCTGGTTACCCTTGGGCCCTGTGGGTCTCTGGCAGCTACCTAGCACTATAAGCCAGGCATCATTAACTTTTCATGTAAAGTGACCCCTGCTTTTCCACTTTTCATGTTCCCTTTGCCCTAGACTCATGAAACTGTATGAGTGTAAGTTTTAGGTGGGATATTTGGGTAAGAATACAATTATTTTGTTTGCAGGAGTTCAGGGGCCGGAGCTACCGGTAGTACCTTAATTCGACCTGGCGAGCAGGCATGATTTAATGGTACGTGGGTGGAATTACACTGGGTCTGCCCAGTGTCCGTAAACTTAGGGAGAGAGTAAGGAAGGGGGAGGAAAGGTAACCCTTGCTACAGCTCAACAGGTGGGTGCTACTATCAGGGGAAATAACAGAAATATACCAGAGAAAAGAATCCCCTATCATGAGAGCACTCCAAGGAGTAGCTAAACCTTAATAGGTGACCAAGTGGTATACATTGATAGATAGCCAGGGTAGTAGCTCAACAGAATCGGTAAAGTATTGTGATAAGAACTTAAAAACTTAACTTTATTATGAGAAATACTCAATAAAATGGATCGCAAACCTAAATAACAGAACAATGGTGCCTAATAAACTTAGCGAATTAAAATGGGTGTGTAGCTTCAAAGGTACTCCTATAAAGTGTGTGTCACATGGGTTGGAAAGTGCTAGGTAGGCTTATCTTAAATTCATCTATAAATCAGATAAAGCATAAGTGCTTGTATGCAGTGAGACATAGGTCCACTGTATGTCTGTCTGAATTGTGAGATAACCTATTCAAAGTATGGTTTCCATGGACAGAATTAGCGTTCTCAATGATTGTCTTGGTAGCTAATATATTTGCTTTACCAAGATATAAAGCCAGAACAGTCTCTGAATTCACAGCACCCCAAAGTATTTAAGGGGTTATGAAACTTCTACATGAATTGAACTGAGGAGTAGTCTGTTTATGACTGGCTTAATATCTCTCTTGTGCAGTTCATTGGACTGCTGGTAAGTAATTTATACCGATATTACTTAGCCCATAAGCATAGTTGCGCAGTGTGTTTAAAACAGGTAGTGGCTAGTTGGGTGTCTCTGCAGCCCTCAATTGGGGTAACCCAGCAGACAGCTAATAGAGAGCCATGTCTGTTAATATATCACTGCGCAACAGGACAGAGGGGAAGTCTGTTAGTGACTGGTTCAGTGTCTCTCTATTTCCAGATGGTAGTCTGCAGCTGTTCTGACCTTAGGTAAGTAATATTCACATTAATATAGCTGCCGGAGAACGCAAATACCAAATATATATTAGACAGGAGAACAGTCTAATAACAACTGATCAGGTGTCTTTATAGATTGATGTCATGAAACACCATGCTTATTGTGATGGTTTTACATGACTGGACAGAGGAGTAGTCTGTTTGCGACTAACTCAGTGTCACTATAATCAGGAGTCATCGGATTGCTGGTAAGTAATATATAAATATCAGATTAATCAAAGAGCATCAATATATACTATATTTAGACAGGTGAACAGTCTGTTAAAGACTGATCAAGTGTCTTAGCAGATCTTCCTTCAAGTGGCCCTGAGGACAATCATCAAAAGCCGTTCCTGTTGACAGCCATTAAAAACCGTTCCTGTTGATTTCTGTCTATGTGACTGGACAGAGAAACAGTCTGTTTATGACTGATTCAGTGTCTCTCTAGTCACGTTTACTCCCACCCGACACTGGACACGGAGCCCCAGTGGAACTGAAACACTCCAGAAGGAGGTGCACAAAGTGAAAAATAAAATAAATATTCAACTTCTTAGTGCCCTTTGTCAGTATACGGGCACTCACCAATTCAGTGATGAGCTGCTTGTTTTTTTAAGGTAAAAAACACAGAGTGCGCCAAACTGAGCCTAGGGATAGTGAGCATGAAGTCAATGCAAGCACACCCTGATGACGTCGGTACGCCAATGCCAACGATCGTTTAGCTGATTGCTTTATCACCTGATAGGGTCAGGTAGTTATAGAGGGAAAAAACATACAAATAAATTGTCCCAGGCGCTGTGAATAAAGTCCAATGAACCCCAATACCGTGAGCCAATTGGGCAGTCTTTGGTAAGGCTTCCTATGCCAGATAGATGATCCTGATAGTTTGGTGGACAGGCAGGGGTGTTGTCTGATCTGATGTTATGATGTTTCTGTAATCATAGAGAAAAAAGACAACAGGGCACGCACGTGGCGTGGTATGGCTTTCTTTCAATCACCCCCCTGCCTAGAACCCTGAAATCCTACTTACAGGATGAGGGCTCTCGAGTGCAGTTGAGAGAATCTGTGCCTCACGTCTCTATCCCTCACAGCGTCTCACGGATCCACGTGGTCTGGTCTGCAGGGACCCCCTTACTCGGCGTTGATGGTACCAGGAATGAGGTACTCCAGCACTCCCACAGATGATAGCATGCGGGGGGAGGGGGGGTTGGAGACGGGGAGAGATTGTGGAAATAGACTAGTGTGATAACGTACAGGGTATTTATTAACACACACAAACACGATAAAATCACACTTACAATGTAAAAGATTGATGAGCTCCGCTCAAAATGCCGTCCGCAGCTTGTGCAGATCCAAATGTTACTCAGGGAACGGTCGCCACGCGCTGTACTCGATTCCGGATCTCGAGTGACGTCAGCAGTGGGGCGGACCGGGACTCTCCTCACACTAGGAACTACGGGTGCCCGGGCAGCTCAATTCACTAGGCTCCTCCTCCCGATGGATCGAAACCATCCTCTGCTAAACTCTTCTTATAATATTGTTTGTTCCATTTAGATACATCAACAATCTTCAAGGTCGGTACTATTCATTATTTGAAAAGTTATAGAATGGCAAATTGTCCCTAAACCCAGTGTAGCCCTATTGATGGTCAAATGTCGCATTCGGACTTAACCTTTATTAAGGGAGGAGGAGCCTAGTGAATTGAGCTGCCCGGGCACCCGTAGTTCCTAGTGTGAGGAGAGTCCCGGTCCGCCCCACTGCTGACGTCACTCGAGATCCGGAATCGAGTACAGCGCGTGGCGACCGTTCCCTGAGTAACATATGGATCTGCACAAGCTGCGGACGGCATTTTGAGCGGAGCTCATCAATCTTTTACATTGTAAGTGTGATTTTATCGTGTTTGTGTGTGTTAATAAATACCCTGTACGTTATCACACTAGTCTATTTCCACAATCTCTCCCCGTCTCCAACCCCCCTCCCCCCGCATGCTATCATCTGTGGGAGTGCTGGAGTACCCCATTCCTGGTACCATCAACGCCGAGTAAGGGGGTCCCTGCAGACCAGACCACGTGGATCCGTGAGACGCTGTGAGGGATAGAGACGTGAGGCACAGATTCTCTCAACTGCACTCGAGAGCCCTCATCCTGTAAGTAGGATTTCAGGGTTCTAGGCAGGGGGGTGATTGAAAGAAAGCCATACCACGCCATGTGCGTGCCCTGTTGTCTTTTTTCTCTATGATTACAGAAACATCATAACATCAGATCAGACAACACCCCTGCCTGTCCACCAAACTATCAGGATCATCTATCTGGCATAGGAAGCCTTACCAAAGACTGCCCAATTGGCTCACGGTATTGGGGTTCATTGGACTTTATTCACAGCGCCTGGGACAATTTATTTGTATGTTTTTTTTTGGCTCATACAGGTTTGGAATAGCCTGTTGATTTTTTTGTTCCATAGGCTGCTTTTTTTCATTATATCATTTGATCACTTTAAGGTTATACACTTTGATTTGTAATCACTTTTCATTCACATTGTGTAGATTAGCGCTTTTTAGAGGGTTTATAATTGTTTGTTTGTAGTTATAGAGGGAACTGATCCCCTATTGGTTCCGCTATATGTCAATCAAAGAGTAGGTCAGACTCAAGTCTGACCCTTGGTGTTCAAATGTGATATTACTGAATTGTCCTTATAGTGAACAGATTATCCAAGTTTAAAGTGCTCAATAAATGTGACAGCTCTGTCACTAACAGTATCCCTGATACAGATGGGCAAGGAGGGTGGGTGAAGGGATTGTGGAATAAGGTGATGGGCATTGGTGTGGGAATCTAGATGAATGGGTAATAAACAAATCCCTCATTCAGACCCTGCGGGGAGAGGGTACCCAACGTGTATATCCATCTGGATTCCTTCCTTAAAAGTGCCTCATCCCAGTTTCCTCTACGGATCCCTAATGACATCTGGTCAATGCCCACAAAAGTGAGGACTCCACTGTCACCATTGTGGTGCAACAGAACATGCCTGGCTACTGGTGTGTCAGTCTTATTCCGAATAGTGCCAAGATGTTCTAAGACCCTATGTCTAAACGGGCATCTCGTTTTGACAATATATTTCATGTTACAGCTGCATATAGCCATATAAATAACACCGGCTGTTTTACAATTAATGAATTTCCTGAAGTTATAGGTTTCGGTGTTATTCCAGTTCTGGAATGTTTTAGATGTTTTTATTGACTTGCAGGCTGTGCAATTGTGGCAACTGAAACAGCCCTGTGGTTTACTGGGTAACCATGAGGTGTTGATACTTTTTTCATAGTGACTGTTCACTAGGTGGTCACAGGGATTTCTAGACCTTCTAAATGTTATTTCAGGATAGCTTCTCAGAACATCTTGCAGATCAGTATCTGCTCTGAGAATGTGCCAATGAGTCTGAAAGATACTTTTCGCTCGTTCCCATTGGGCATTATATGTCCCAATAAATCTAATAGACCTGGATTCTGTAGCGGGGATCTTATCCCTCAGTAAAGCTCCCCCTTCCCCTTGAAAAAAGTATGTCCAGTGGCACAGAGCTTCAGAGGTCTGGTGTGGCGTTCCCTGTGGAAGTTCTCCATTTGGAAATACAAGAGATTTGTTCTATGGGCCTTTATATATCAGCATTGCTGTAAGTAGGATTTTAATTTTACACCTACTGGATGTTCCTGTTCCAAGCTGTATGGACAATTGTTTGTCTTTTATATTTTTTGCTTTTTGCTATTTTATTAAATGCATTAACCTTTTAGCCATTCTTTTTATGTGTTTGTATTTTTATATATTTTTTAGGGTTACATTATGATGTTTTTTCTTGTTTTTCTTGTCCTTTGTGTCTATTTGTCCTTTTTGTGAGACTTCAATCAAGAGCTCTCCCAGGAACTGTTTAATTCCAATGATTGCACTCTGTACTTGGTCACATATTCACCAGGTTTTATCATTAGACGCGCCGGTAGTGTTTATTTGTCAGTCTTCTTGTTGACTTGTGTTAGTCATTTTTTGCCCAGGCTGCCTCACTTTATATGTAAAGTTTATTAGTAATCACTGTTCACAATAGAATTATTTACACATTTAATTTTAGCATTAGCGCTGGTAACACTCAGCGAGGACTCCTTTTTTCCCTTTTCACCATTCAGACAGACATACAGTGGACCTATGTCTCACTGCATAAAAGCACTTATGCTTTATCTGATTTATAGATGAATTTAAGATAAGCCTACCTAGCACTTTCCAACCCATGTGACACTCACTTTATAGGAGTACCTTTGAAGCTACACACCCATTTTAATTCGCTAAGTTTATTAGGCACCATTGTTCTGTTATTTAGGTTTGCGATCCATTTAATTGAGTATTTCTCATAATAAAGTTACATTTTTAAGTCCTTATCACAATACGTTACCGATTCTGTTGAGCTACTACCCTGGCTATCTATCAATGTATACCAATTGGTCACCTATTAAGGTTTAGCTACTCCTTGGAGTGCTCTCATGATAGGGGATTCTTTTATCTGGTATATTTCTGCTCCTGGTTTTCGAGCCCCGATATCTCAGTCCTATTTCCCTTACAGTCATGAGTCTACCCAAAGTCCCCCATGTATTAAAATGTTTTCTGTGTTTTATACATTTATTATAAGTCTCTATGCAGTTAGCTAGGGCATCTACTTAAGGTGCCAGCAAATCTGCATAGAGTCTGTAATTCAAAGAGGAGACGGGATGTTGAGAGGTGTTGGGGTGCTAAGTGGCCGGGGCAGGGTGGAGTACTAAGTCCGTGGAACAGAAACCCCCTGCGGGGAGGACCCTCTGTTTTGCCAGACTTAGTGGAGCCTGCCCAGTAGGTGGCAATGAGTTGACTGGGGGAAGCGGCAGAATAACGGCACATTTCCCATTGGTCAATTTGTATGTCCCGCCCACAGGGCATCCCGAGCCGGCTTGGCACGCCCCCTCCTCTGTCATCATTTAAGATACGAGTCCCTGTTTCTATTTGCTAGTGGGATAGGGTTCCCACGCTCTTATTTGTCACTCCTCCTACCTCCATGCTAAGGATCGCTTAGCGGAGTATATGTAAGGAGATGGCCGAGGCAGAGAACCAGACCATCCAGTGACTTGTGTCGTCAAAGCTAAGGCAGGCTCTTCAAAGTTTTTGTTGTTGCAAATAGCACAGCACCCGGCTTCGTTTTGAAGCTAGGAAAGTCTGCCTTGCAGGGACTAAGTCCCGTCTTTTTCACCCAAGTTACACAAATCGAACGTAGCGGTTACGGCTAGGAATTGAAGCTGAAAAGGAGGACCAGGAGAGCCAGGTGTATATCCCATTCAGGGTAAGCTCATCCGAGCGGGCACCTTGCACTTAGAAAAGCCTAAATATATTTGACCATAATTGCTAGAATAATAGGGTATTCATATTTGACAGTGAGCTGCTAGGATTTTAGAACAGTCGTATTTTACAATGAGTGTATATATATTCTAATATACAGTTTATTTATGTGTTGTTTCATAAACAGTATATACTGTACACTGCTCTTTCTCCTATGATTTACACGTATTATATTCAAGTGAGATGTATCATTATGTGCAGTCATAAGGATTATTCAATTGTTGCATCACAGCTAGCACTGTTAAGAGAATTGACTAAAAACAGTTGCACTTGGGGCGCTTGGTGCCATTTTTCCAGTCCCTTCCCACCTTACATGTTTCCCCTGGTGGCTGGTGGGCGTATTTAGCAGATAAGTATCGCTGCTTTTTTATCTGAAAAAAAGCTCCATGTGTTGATCGAAATGTTGGTGAATTGCTTGTATTTCTGTAAATACATATGAATAACTTTCTTCACAAGTCCATTGGATGCCGGATTTCTATTTTTGAATTGACAGTATAACTGTTCATACATCACGGCCTTCTAGAGAATAATATGTTTTGTGTGCTCTTTTTTGTTTTTCAACTTTTGGACAGCTAGTTACGAATGAGAATGTTACATGGAAATGTTTCAGAGTTTGTGATATTATACCAACCAGATTTCTTTTCAAATCGCAATAATGTGAGAGTTGAAGAGGTATTCTGTATTTACATTTTGTTTGACTTCAAGACAGTACTTAATAATTGTGACAGACAATAGCCACCTCCTGTACAATTCTGTTGCTGGTACCCCGACTGTCTAGCGGAAAATAGGCTTATTTATAGGCTTGTATAATATCACACAATAGTGTGAGAAGTAAATTGGTAAGACATTACCGTATTTAACTGAAGAAGTTTGACAATACTAGGACAATTTTTTGTTGTAACAAAGTTTTATTGAGTTTGCACATATTAAACATATAACATCTCACTTTTCCGAAATTAACAAATAATGGCAAATAATCACAACAAATCAAAATCCCCAAAGGGGGGGAGGGGGTAGAAATGAAGGGGGAAGGGTGGGGGAGGGGGGGTCGGAGGTTCTCTTATCTCTTTGGTCGAGGCCATCCATCTTTTGTCATTTCCATTTATCCATCCAGTGGCTTATCCTCTCCCGTGCGGTCTCAGTCTCCTATTTCCGTCAGTAGGGTTGCGTTTTACTCTCTTAATCTTCAATGTCTCTGAAACTGTGATTCACTTAGTCAAAGGAGAGCACATTTATTTAAATCAAAGTAGAACTGTAGCACCGTTCACCCCTGGGATATCTGTGTGAGCCAACCACGGTAGCCAAACTTTTGGAATTTAGCGCCAGTGTCATTAACTAAACTAGTTAATTTTTCCATCTGGCAGACAAACCAAATTCTATTTAGAATTGTAGTAATAGATGGAATTTCAATTTGCTTCCATAATGCTGCGATCTCGTTGCTGTTGCTAAGTGAGCAACTAATTTATTTTCAACCCTGGTTAATACCTGAGCTGGTCTGTTTACAGGAAAAGCCATGGGTCCATTGGAATAGTGAGGCCCAAGATGCTCTGTAGCTGTAACGCCTGTATGCCCGCAGACCTGGCCAGTCCCCAGTACTGAGGTGGGTAAGGGTATAACACGCACCCACAGCAGTGAGGGCGTGCCCGGAGTGTGGTAAGGTGCGTTGCCGGGCCTGGTGAGAAAGGGTTAACGTGATACTTGCTGAGACCGGGGTTCCAGAATTCAGAGGGTCAATATCCAAGAGCCATGGGTCAGGGGCAGGAGAAAGCAGCGTAGTGAGGTCCAAAGCCGAGTCCAGGGGTTGCGAGGTACACGTAGTCAAACAAGAGCAGAGATCAAATCCAAAGGTATCCAACAGGGGCAGGGACAGGAACAAGAGCTGTAACAGAGAACAGAGCTTGGCATAGATAGCTGCACACACGAGTCACAGAAGAACTATGCAGAGCGAGGAAGGAGAGGGCAGACTGGGGTTATAAATGCAGGAGGACCAATGGTAGCAAGGGGTGGAGCGGAGGCCTGTCTGAGTGATCCCAGGGATAGGTCCAGGTGAGCAGGGAGGGATTCAGAGAGGTGAGTAGTTGCAATCGCCTGCAGCCAATGGGGGGCAGAGCCAGCGGCACGGGAGGACGAGTAAGAGGATCGGGTGAAAGCGCACTCTGTAAGCTTGCCTTGCGCGAGCCCCGGCCGCGCACGGGAGGATGCGGCGTGCGCCGTGGAGGAGCGGCACGGCGTGGGGACAGGAGAGGTAAGGAGCCGAGGGAGCGGGGAACGGTCCGGAAAATGTACATTTTGAACGAAGGGTTTCAAAAGGGACACGTGGAACGCGGAGGGTATCCTCATGGTGGGGGTAGCGAAAGTCGATACGCTAAAGGATTGATCCGTTCAAGGACCTTGAAGGGACCCAAGAATCTAGGAGCCAGCTTCTGGGAAGGAGTTTTAAGCTTGATATTTTTTGAAGATAGCCAAACTCTGTCTCCAGGTTTGTATTCTGGCCCCACCTGACGTCGCGGATCTGTTTGCGTTTTTTGTTTTTAAATGCCCTTGCAAGGCTTTTTGAATCTTCTTCCAAGAGTTTTGTAGATTAGAGACGCGAGTATCTTCTGCAGGAACACCAGAGGGGAGGGAGGAAAGGGGAAGGCTGCTGGGATGGAACCCATAATTAATGTAAAAAGGCAACTCTTGCGTGGACTCATTCTTCAGCGATTTAATAACGAACTCCGCCCAGGGTAATAGGTCCACCCAGTTGTCTTGAGATTCTGATACAAAGCATCTGAGATACTGCTCCAAGGTCTGATTCATTCTCTCCGTCTGGCCCTTGGTCTGCGGGTGGTAACCCGAGGAGAAGAGGAGGGAAATACCAAGTCTCTGAGAGAACGCTCGCCAAAACTTAAAGATTGAGTGCCCCTGTCTGAAACAATGGAGTGAGGCACGCCGTGTAACCTGAAAATTTCTTTAGAAAAAATATCAGCCAAGGTGGCTGAATTGGGGAGACCCTTGAGGGTATAAAGTGTGTGTGCTTGGAAAACCTGTCCACTACCACAAGGATCGTATTCATCCCCTTGGAAGTTCCACAATAAAGTCCATGGAAATATGCTTCCAAGGCCGTTCCGGAATAGGAACAGGCAGAAGGAGACCGGAAGGTTTGTGTCGGGCAGACTTGCTCTGAGCACAGACTGGACAAACTCTGGTGAAATCAAAAATGTTTTTGTTCATTTTAGGCCAC
Source organism: Ascaphus truei (assembly GCF_040206685.1). NCBI lineage: Eukaryota > Metazoa > Chordata > Amphibia > Anura > Ascaphidae > Ascaphus > Ascaphus truei. Next base: position 52,701,152 of record NC_134497.1, read on the forward strand.
CAAAAGTTTCGTTTAATAAGATCCACTGTCCTCTTGAAGCCTGGATGACCAGCAGATCTGGAAGAATGATCCCACTCTAAGATCTTGTGGCAAAAACGTGGAGCAGCGTACAGACGTCCTTCTGGCATCTTAAATCTCCTAGGGATATGAGCCTGGGCTTTATTGATCTCATCCAGGATATGAAATGTATTGGCAGATATAATATACTTTGCTGGAAGCTTGGTTTCGGAAGATTCGTTAGATCCTTCCTCCGTAGAAAATTGGCGAGAAAGGGCATCGGCCTTGATATTCTTGGTACCTGGAATATAGGAAATCGTGTAATTGAAACGAGAGAAAAAGAGTGTCCAACGTGCTTGACGGGATCCCATACGACGAGCCCCCTCAATGTACAATAAGTTTTTGTGATCAGTGAGACTAGCTACTGGCTCTTTGGTACCCTCGAGGAGATGTCTCCATTCTTGCAAGGCTAATTTGATAGCCAAAAGTTCACGGTTCCCGACATCATAATTTCTCTCGGCCGAAGAGAATTTCCTAGAAAAGAATCCACACGGATAGAGTCTTTCTTGAGGAGAAGATCTTTGTGAGAGTACTGCCCCAGCTCCCACATCAGAAGCGTCAACCTCCAGGGTGAAGGGAAGGGATGTATCCGGATGCCGGAGGATGGGGGCGGAGACGAAAGCCCTTTTGAGGAACTCGAAGGCTTTGATGGCTTCAAAGGACTATGCTGTCGGATCAGCCCCTTTTTTGGTAAGAGCAGTAATGGGTAGTGCGATAGTGGAAAAATTACGGATGAATTTCCGATAGTAGTTAGAAAAGCCAAGGAAACGCTGAACGGCTTATAGGGAATTCGGCAACGGCCAATCCATAACAGCCTTCAATTTCTCAGGATCCATGGTGAAACCTTTATCGGAGATTATATAGCCAAGAAAGGCTATGGATGATTGGTGGAAGAGACATTTCTCCATCTTCGCGTAGAGGCTATTTGCACGAAGCCGAGAGAGAACCACTTTGGTGTGACGAATAGTATGTCGTCATAGTATACTTAGATGATATCCTCATTTTCTCCAAGAACCTGGAAGAGCAACTTCCAGGTTCTTGGAGAAAATGAGGATATCATCTAAGTATACTATGACGACGATACCCAAAATGTCTTGGAAGATATCATTCATAAATTCTTGGAAGACGGCAGGGGCATTGCAGAGGCCGAACGGCATCACTAGATATTCATAATGACCCGAACGCGTGTTAAATGCAGTTTTCCATTCGTCACCGTCTCGTATTCGGATTAAATTGTAAACTCATCTCAGGTCGAGTTTAGAAAATATAGAGGCTCCTTGTAGCCGGTCAAAGAGCTCTGAAATTAGAGGAAGAGGGTACCGGTTTTTAACTGTAATCTTGTTAAGCCCACGAAAGTCGATACAGGGTCTTAAAGAGCCATCCTTCTTTTTCAAGAAGAAGAAACCTGCCCCGGCCGGGGAGGTGGAATTCTGAATAAACCCTTTTTTAAGATTCTCCTGGATGTAGGTCGCCATTGCCTCGGTCTCGGGCACAGATAGGGGATACGACTTAGACTTGGGGAGTATGGTTCCAGGAATTAATTTGATGGGGCAGTCTAACGAGCGATAAGGTGGTAGGACTTCAGCCAGAGTCTTGTTAAAGACATCCAAAATGTCATGGTATACCTCCGGCAGGGTAGAGAGAGAAGGTGAAGTGGTGTCGAGACCAGCGAGCACGGTAACGGGAGGAGTGACCATCTTCACGGTAGGAGCCCACTGGATCGGTAGTTCGTTTGTCCAATCAACACGCGGGTTGTGAAGCTGAAGCCACGGCAATCCCAAAATGACCTGGACAGTAGGAGAGTGGAACACATCGAAGATGATGACTTCAGTATGACCATCCGCGGTGGTCAGGGTGAGGGGAATAGATTACCAAATAATGAAGGCTGGTTGAAGCGGTCGACCATCGATAGCCTCAAGGCCGATGGGTGACTTCTTCTTGACTAACGGGATTTGGTTATTGCAGGCATAGTCGTGATCCAGAAAGTTACCACCAGACCCAGAGTCGATGAAGGATTCAACCTCTACCCTAACATTGAGACCCTCAAGAGTTATGGGGAGAAGGATTCTCTTCGGTAGTTCTTTGGGGGAAGAGGGGCAAGGAGAAATGGTACCCAGTAGAAGGCCCTCTACCTTTACTGGGCGTTCTCGTTTCCCGGTTTCAGGCGACAGTGACGTAGTTGGTGTTCCGGGGAGCCACAGTAGTAGCAGAGACCCTCATCTCGCCGGAGTGTTCTCTCAGCGGTCCAAAGCTGTTGGCTACCGATTTGCATCGGTTCGGGAGCGTCCAGCGCAGGAAGAGCCAAGGGAGGAGACCTAGGAGAAGCAAGCAAGGGCTGCATTAAACGGGGACGCTGGCACTCGTGACGTCGCTCTTGAATGCGCTGGTCCATCCGGATGCTGAGGGCAATGAGATCCTCTAGAGATGAGGGACGAACATGAGCTGCGAGATCATCCTTGAGGGATTCGGACAAACCCTGTCAGTATGCCGCGGCGAGAGCTTCATCATTCCACTGAGTCTCTGCAGCGATGGTGCGGAACTCCACCGCGTATCTTGCAGCCGACCTGCGACCCTGGGAGAGATGACACAAGGAAGAAGCGGCAATTTCCCTACGCGCTGGGGTGTCAAAGACCTGCTGGAACTCTCACCGGAATTTGGGGTAATCCTGTGTTAAATCAGATCTGTGCTCCTAGAGGGGAGAAGCCCAAGCAAGAGCGTCACCCGTAAGCAGGGCATAGACATAGGCCACTTTAGAACGACTTGTGGGAAACCGAGATGGGGACATCTCGAACTGGACGTCACATTGGTTCAAGAATCCCCGGCATGTAAGGGGATCCCCAGCATACCGGTTGGGAGGTGGAATACGTGGCTCAGAGTTGCCCATAGGTATAGGGGCAGGAGGGGACGGTGCAACTGGCGATTCCCGCAAGGAGAGTTTAGAAAGTTCTTGTGCCACAGCCGTGACTTGGTCGCTTAAAAATTGCCAGTGGTCCATAGTGACACCTTGGCCCACCTCAGGGGGATTTGCATTTGTTGGGCTCTGCATAATGTAACGCCTGAATGCCTGCAGACCTGGCCAGTCCCCAGTACTGAGGTGGGTAAGGGTATAACACGCATCCACAGCAGTGCGGGCGTGCCCAGAGTGTGGTAAGGTGCGTTGCCGGGCCTGGTGAGAAAGGGTTAACGTGATACTTGCTGAGTCCGGGGTTCCAGAAGTCAGAGAAAGCAGCGTAGTGAGGTCCAAAGCTGAGTCCAGGGGTTGCGAGGTACACGCAGTCAAACAAGAGCCGAGATCAAATCCAAAGGTATCCAACAGGGGCAGGGACAGGAACAAGAGCTGTAACAGAGAACAGAGCTTGGCATAGACAGCTGCACACAGGAGTCACAGAAGAACTATGCAGAGCGAGGAAGGAGAGGGCAGACGGGTTATAAATGCAGGAGGACCAATGGTAGCAAGGGGTGGAGCGGAGGCCTGTCTGAGTGATCCCAGGGATAGGTCCAGGTGAGCAGAGAGGGATTCAGAGAGGTGAGTAGTTGTAATCGCCTGCAGCCGATGGGGGGCGGAGCCAGCAGCACGGGAGGACGAGTAAGAGTATCGGGTGCGCGCGCACTCTGTAAGCTTGCCGTGCGCGTTCCCCGGCCGCGCGCGGGAGGATGTGGCATGCACCGCAGAGGAGCGGCACGGCGTGGGGGCAGGAGAAGTAAGGAGCCGAGGGAGTGGGGAACCGGAGCTGACAGCCGCACTGGGAGCTGAGGTGATGGGGACCCGCTGAGAGGCGCGTGTCCCCCGATCCCTTACTGTAGCCAATCTCTAATCTGCTCCCACAGGGCCACAACCTGAGGGCAAGACCACAGCATATGTAGCAGATCTACTCTTTCTCCACATTGTTTAGGGCACAATGGTGAGTAACCCGGAATAAATTTTGATAATTTTAGTGGGTGAGATACCCTCATTAAAACTTTATATGTGTTCTCCTTTAACGTCGTGCAAATCGAACTCTTTGCCACCGCCAAAAAAAATCTCATCCCATTCTTCCTCGTCTAATACCTCTTCCAAGTCTGACTCCCATTGGGACATATACTGTAGCTTTCTGGAATACTCCGAGCCCGAACAGGTCCCCTCTTTGTACATTTGAGAGGTTAGTCCCTTAGTGTCTGTTTCCAAAATACAGAGCTTTTCAAAATTTGTCGATGCGGAATGGGGCAAAAAATTGTAGTAGAATGTCCTAATCTGGAGGTATCTAAAAAATTCTGAATTGGGGATGTCTTTGTCTGGTTTAATTAGTTCAAATGTTTTAATATTGACTCTACCCTCCAGATCTTTGAGTCTTAAAAACCATTTTAGTTTCCAAATCAAAAAATCCTTACTATTCAGACCTGGAGCAAAGTCAGGGTTGTTCAATAAGGGATGTTTGGTAGTCCGTGAGCAGCCTAATTTAGAAGCCTCCCAAACTGCTAATGAGCTGGTCATCGAGGAGAGTGGTTCTCGCATTGACTTATGGGTCCTTTAGGGTAGCCAAATTAGGTCATGAAGTGCCAGACGGGCATATCCCTCTCCACTGCCACCCAACGTTTAAGTGCAGGGTTACCATGCCACTGTGCAATTTGACATAATTGGACCGCTTAGTAGTACGATAACAAGCAAAGTACCGCTAGTCCTCTTGCTAATGTTGGTCTCAGCAGAATCTTCCTTTTCATTCTTGGTCTTTTACAATTCCAAATGAACTTTGTTATTAGGGATTGTGTTGAAAGTATATCTTTCCCCACCACCAGTACTGGAAGAGTTTGAAATAGGTACAGGATGCAGGGAAGTACGTTCATTTTAATACAGTAGATCTTGCCTATCCACGAGATATTTTATTTGGACCAAGTTTTAATGTCTCCTCTCAGGGTTCGGAGTAATTTGGGATAGTTTTCTCTGTAAAGGGTTTTATAATTATTCATAATCTGAACTCCCAAGTATTTAAGGGCGTGGGGCTGCCATTTAAAGTTGAACTTTATATCTATCAATTTTTCCATTTCCTTGGGTAAATTTATATTTAGAGCTTCAGATTTTGATTGATTAATTTTGAACCCCAGATATCTTATTGAATTACCCCAGAAGACTGAACAAGTTGGGCAGAGAGGTAAGGGGTCTTGATAAAGTCAAAATAATATCATCCGCATATAAAGCCACCTTATGTTCTTGGTCATTAATTTGGATTCCTGTTATGTCTGAATTCTTCCGAATTTGGCTGCTAGTGGCTCCATGCTTGATGCAAATAGCAAGGGTGAGTGTGGGCAGCCCTGTCTTGTGCCACTCTTAATTTGGAAAATATCGGATGGAAAGCCCTGATGTGTTACTCTTGCCGCTGGTTTGGAATACAGTGCCTCGATTTGCTTTTAATATTCTACCCCAGTGGTTCCCAAACTTTTTCGGTTCAAGGCTCCCTCAAGCGATCAGGATTTTTTCAAGGCTCCCCAAGGTGATCAGGATTTTTCCACGGTGCCCAAAGTGAAAACATAGTTGTATATACATACCTAACAGTTGGAGTGCGCAGTTGGTATGTCTCTCACACAGACTCTCTCTAGCACGCGCGCACTCTCTCTCACACTCTCTTTCACACTCTCACACTCTCTCTCTCCCACACTCTATGTCTCTCTCACACTCTATGTCTCTCTCACACTCTCTCTCTCACACTCTCTATGTCTCTCTCACACACTCAGACACTCACATACACACAGGGGAAATCAGAACGGGGGGGGGGTGAATCAGAGCAGGGATGCAAGGGGGAAGCAAGAAAGGCATGGAGCAGTACTCACCATGTGCTCCATGTAGGAAGAGGCGGGCCTCGCTTTGCAAGCTCGTATAGAGCTTGCTGCGGGCCCAAAAAAAATCCTGGCAGCGTGCCAACTTGCTGCCTGGCGCATCGCGAGCGCGCTAAAGCCTGTCAGCCCGTGGTGACGGGGCGACGGGATTTATCGAGGTGCACGGCTGCGCAGGGGCCCGGGATGCCAGTAGCCCCTGCCGCCAACAGAAATCGCGGGGTCCGGGACAAACATTTTAAGCAGCCCCCCCCGTGTCAGCGGTATTGCCCGCCGCCACCCCTCCTCCATTTCACACCTCACGAGCCCCCATCCCATGTATTTCTCTCCTTTCCGTCTCACCCTCCCGCCTCACATGTATTTCTCTCCCCTGCTTCTCACTTTTACTCCCTGTTTTCCTCACTCACCCCCTCTCTCCTGTCCCTCCATCAATTACCCCACGCTCACTCATTCCGTCTTCCCCCCAACAAGATATATACCAAAAAATTTCCCACCACCGAATACATACAAAAAAATCCCCACCCCCCAAATATATACAACCTCCCCCCCAAATGCATACAAAAAAACACCTAATTTTTCATTTTTATATATATGCACACACAAAATATATATATATATATATATATATATATATATATATATATATATATATATATATTATTAACACACAGGTGAATAACGCATCACTTCCAAAAAAAATAAATGCAATGTCAAATAAACCTACCTAAATCAGAAAAATATAACTGATATAGTTGTAACAGAAATAAAGTATAAGTTGTAGGCGGTGCTAGAGGAAAAGTATAGATATATAAACACAGAAGAAAAAGAAACCTCTAAAGTAGCACTCAGACAATAATTTGCAAAAATATAAAGGGTACTTTAATTAAATCCAAAAGATAACAGAAATACAAACAACTGACTGATGAGACTGCCTGTCTAAAAAATAAATTGGTGGACACAAAAAAAATGATCAAAAACACAGTGTAATAAACCCAAAAAAAAAATAAAACTAAAAAAATCGATGCCCTAAGAGAAACCTTGCTCACTGAGGGAAAGAGTAGTTTCCCGCAGTGCAGCAGTACAGACCGGCCGGTCACAAAAGATGTTAATGACTAATAGACATCATAAATCAAAAAAATGCAAAACTGAGAGAATATACACAGAAAAAAATATATACATGTGCTGTACTGATAGCAGTGAGAGTGTCAGATACACAGGGGTAAGCCTAATACAATTGTATAATGCTATAACAGGGAATATATGAAAAATAGTTCATTTAGTGACCCAAATACACAAATATAAACAGATGGGAAAAACAAAGGGAGAGATGAATAAACAGAAATACTCAGCTCCTTGAGAATGAAACACTGCAATCATCAATCAGCACAGCACAGTCCACAAATAAAGTCCAAGATATTGGACAGTGTTGATAGTCCCAAATAAGACTGAAGGCAGGCAGGGTCAGCAACAGCAAAAATTAAAATTAGCCCACTAACGCGTTTCGCCCACAAAGGCTTCCTCACGAGTGGTACTAAGGCTATGTGACAGGAGCATTTAAATAGCTAGCAGATAATCAAGAGATTCGCGCCAAAAAAACATATTTAACAAGTGTTTTAAATTCCCTCTGTGATTTGTGCTGAACATGGAGTCTCTGTAAATTCTACAGCCGTGTGTAATCTCGCGAGATTTGAATATTAGACACTGCACATGTGCATTGGCAGATTAACGATCGCGTCCGCCATCTTGGTTGTGGTTTTTGCCTATTTTGCCCTTAGTGACGTCACACTCTCATTGGGATCGTATGAGAAATTTCCCACACCTCTCGCACATGTGCAGTAAACCATATATAGTCCCGCGAGATTTGAGTATTAAACATCACACATGCGCATTGGCAGGTTAGCTGTCGCGTCCGCCATTTTGGTTGTGGCTTTTTTCCCGATTTTGCCCTTAGTGACGTCATACTCTTATTATAATCGCATGAGAAGTTTCCCATACTTCTCGCACATGCGCAGTAGAAATTGCGGGTTGCGGTCGCCATCTTTGAATAGGCAGATTGCCCTCAAATCAGTTCTGATCATAATTGATCAGTTTTAACAAAGAAAGTTCCTTGCGCATGGGCAAATAATTGTAGAGATGCCTAAAGACATATAATAATTCACAGCAGTCCATGGATTCTATTTGTAGAAATAAAAATAGTATCCTTAATCACATTTTTGGTCCATTAAGTCCCATCATGGAAATCACCCAATTGGATGGTTTTAGGTGCATATACATGGCGAATTTCATCCTGGAAAATATCTCCTGTAGCCGAAACATATTTGTTGTAGGTAAATTCCTATACATGGAGGGAGAGTAATGCCATATTCAAACACTGGTTTTGGCATTCAAAACAGGAACAGGATATAACCAGCAAGAATATAAGATATAGCTTGATCTATGGTAATAGAGGAAAAAAGACAAGGATTAAAGCAAATCTTCCAAAGCATCTCAAAACCCAAATTGACAGAATCAGTAACACTGTATTTTAGGAAACAATAAAGCAGCAGATGGGTAAACAGAAAAAATTGAATAAAAAAAATATTTTTTAAATCTACATAATTAACTAAAAAGAGGTCTGTATAAAGGGAAAACTGTCAAAACTGTTAATAAATTACTAATAAAAAACAATCAAAACCTAATTCCCATAAACCTAAGACCCCCATAAGAAAAAGATATAAAAGAAAAAATTAAAAAAAAAATCTTCCTCCAGATATAAATTGTTACTTCATTGTTTCCATGCAGACTCTGCATTATCACCTATAATAGAAGAACAGAATAGTATTTAAACATACACTAAAGCAGAAACATTTAATAATAAGGGGATCAGATTGTATCATAGGAACATAGAAAAACCCAGATAGTCATTAAGACCACCAGGGATCATTGAACCTAATGTGACAATCCACCTGCATTCGTGTTGTAGAAGTGTTTTCTCAAAATCTCCCCCGCGTATCCCCAAGGAGACACGCTCTATGGCAAATGCAGAAAGAAGTGAATTGTCCGCGTCATGTTCCTGCAAAAAATGTTTAGCCACCATCGTGATTTTTTTTGAAAGATTCTAAGTCCCTCTTCGCGGACAATTCACTTCTTTCTGCATTTGCCATAGAGCGTGTCTCCTTGGGGATACGCGGGGGAGATTTTGAGAAAACACTTCTACAACACGAATGCAGGTGGATTGTCACATTAGGTTCAATGATCCCTGGTGGTCTTAATGACTATCTGGGTTTTTCTATGTTCCTATGATACAATCTGATCCCCTTATTATTAAATGTTTCTGCTTTAGTTTATGTTTAAATACTATTCTGTTCTTCTATTATAGGTGATAATGCAGAGTCTGCATGGAAACAATGAAGTAACAATTTATATCTGGAGGAAGATTTTTTTTTTAATTTTTTCTTTTATATCTTTTTCTTATGGGGGTCTTAGGTTTATGGGAATTAGGTTTTGATTGTTTTTTATTAGTAATTTATTAACAGTTTTGACAGTTTTCCCTTTATACAGACCTCTTTTTAGTTAATTATGTAGATTTAAAAAATATTTTTTTTATTCAATTTTTTCTGTTTACCCATCTGCTGCTTTATTGTTTCCTAAAATACAGTGTTACTGATTCTGTCAATTTGGGTTTTGAGATGCTTTGGAAGATTTGCTTTAATCCTTGTCTTTTTTCCTCTATTACCATAGATCAAGCTATATCTTATATTCTTGCTGGTTATATCCTGTTCCTGTTTTGAATGCCAAAACCAGTGTTTGAATATGGCATTACTCTCCCTCCATGTATAGGAATTTACCTACAACAAATATGTTTCGGCTACAGGAGATATTTTCCAGGATGAAATTCGCCATGTATATGCACCTAAAACCATCCAATTGAGTGATTTCCATGATGGGACTTAATGGACCAAAAATGTGATTAAGGATACTATTTTTATTTCTACAAATAGAATCCATGGACTGCTGTGAATTATTATATGTCTTTAGGCATCTCTACAATTATTTGCCCATGCGCAAGGAACTTTCTTTGTTAAAACTGATCAATTATGATCAGAACTGATTTGAGGGCAATCTGCCTATTCAAAGATGGCGACCGCAACCCGCAATTTCTACTGCGCATGTGCGAGAAGTATGGGAAACTTCTCATGCGATTATAATAAGAGTATGACGTCACTAAGGGCAAAATCGGGAAAAAAACCACAACCAAAATGGCGGACGCGACAGCTAACCTGCCAATGCGCATGTGTGATGTTTAATACTCAAATCTCGCGGGACTATATATGGTTTACTGCACATGTGCGAGAGGTGTGGGAAATTTCTCATACGTTCCCAATGAGAGTGTGACGTCACTAAGGGCAAAAGAGGCAAAAACCACAACCAAGATGGCGGACGCGATCGTTAATCTGCCAATGCACATGTGCAGTGTCTAATATTCAAATCTCGCGAGATTACACACGGCTGTAGAATTTACAGAAACTCCATGTTCAGCACAAATCACAGAGGGAATTTAAAACACTTGTTAAATATGTTTTTTTGGCGCGAATCTCTTGATTATCTGCTAGCTATTTAAATGCTCCTGTCACATAGCCTTAGTACCACTCGTGAGGAAGTCTTTGTGGGCGAAACGCGTTAGTGGGCTAATTTTAATTTTTGCTGTTGCTGACCCTGCCTGCCTTCAGTCTTATTTGGGACTATCAACACTGTCCAATATCTTGGACTTTATTTGTGGACTGTGCTGTGCTGATTGATGATTGCAGTGTTTCATTCTCAAGGAGCTGAGTATTTCTGTTTATTCATCTCTCCCTTTGTTTTTCCCATCTGTTTATATTTGTGTATTTGGGTCACTAAATGAACTATTTTTCATATATTCCCTGTTATAGCATTATACAATTGTATTAGGCTTACCCCTGTGTATCTGACACTCTCACTGCTATCAGTAGAGCACATGTATATATTTTTTTCTGTGTATATTCTCTCAGTTTTGCATTTTTTTGATTTATGATGTCTATTAGTCATTAACATCTTTTGTGACCGGCCGGTCTGTACTGCTGCACTGCGGGAAACTACTCTTTCCCTCAGTGAGCAAGGTTTCTCTTAGGGCATCGATTTTTTTAGTTTTATTTTTTTTTGGGTTTATTACACTGTGTTTTTGATCATTTTTTTTGTGTCCACCAATTTATTTTTTAGACAGGCAGTCTCATCAGTCAGTTGTTTGTATTTCTGTTATCTTTTGGATTTAATTAAAGTACCCTTTATATTTTTGCAAATTATTGTCTGAGTGCTACTTTAGAGGTTTCTTTTTCTTCTGTGTTTATATATATATATATATATATATATATATATATATATATATATATATACACACACACACACACACACACACACACACACACACACACACACACACACACACACACACACATATAATCACACATTATATATATATATATATATACTGATGAGACCCATCAAGGTCGAAACAGCTGTCTGTGGGTGGTTTTCTGGGTATGCACCTTAACCCTGGCTGTACTCAAAGCTGTGACCATGCAGCAAGCTTAAGCCTATAGGGAACCATGTTAAAAATGTTTTTTGAGGCAAAAAGTGACACTGTGTGCTCATTTGCATGTCATTTCCCAGAATCCCTTATTGCAGTGGAAGTGCTGTATGCTGGGTGATAATGGGGAAAGGCAGGGTTGCAGACCTGCCTAAGACATGCAGATGAGCATACAGTTATATTTGCATATTTGCTTTCCTGTGGAGGGTTTTTGTCACTTTTTTTACTCACCATAACTTAACTCAGTATTATGGTTTAGCCTATCCCATAGCCTCTCTTGCATTCCCAGTAAAATCAACCCCACACTGATGAGACCCATCAAGGTCGAAACAGCTGTCTGTGGGTGCCTTGGCCCTTTGGCTTAGATCAAGGCGATATGAGTGCTCCTCTCGACCTGCGCAGCTATGACCAAATGCAGTACTATCCTATCTGGGGTTTCAGTAGGAAAGGTCTGTGGCAAGCATTTGGCCCTCTAGCTCGTTGAGAGGTGGTGTCCAGACCCCGGACCACAGAACCCCTGAGCCTTCGGGATAAGGGGGGATGGCATTCGAACAACCAGCCCTTCGGGGCTGGGGTGCACCTGCACAACCCTCGAAAGAGGGGAGATGATGCGAACTCCCTTGCGGGCCTCGGGCCAGAGGGAGGAAGAGACGGATGTCCTGAATCCTAACGGAGGAAGGCATCAACGTCCCTGGAGACCTAGGCTTTCGGGCTGAAACCTTCAGGGAAACTGTGCACTGAGGGCGGGTCTGACTTCGGTTGGACAGTCCAAAGGCAAGCTCCCTATCCACTGAAGTGGACTGGGATCCGATGAGCGAGAGGGTGTACCCTCTCGGGAGGAAAAAAATAAATAAAAGCTGTCTGTGGGTGGTTTTCTGGGTATGCACCTTAACCCTGGCTGTACTCAAAGCTGTGACCATGCAGCAAGCTTAAGCCTATAGGGAACCATGTTAAAAATGGTTATTGAGGCAAAAAGTGACACTGTGTGCTCATTTGCATGTCATTTCCCAGAATCCCTTGCTGCAGTGGAAGTGCTGTATGCTGGGTGATAATGGGGAAAGGCGGGGTTGCAGACCTGCCTAAGACATGCAGATGAGCATACAGTTATATTTGCATATATATATATATATATATATATATATATATATATGGGAAAAACAGGAAGAGAGAGCGCACGCCCATAGCGTAAAATAGTATTTTAATGAGGGGAGGGGGAGAGGGGGGATAAAAAATGCACTCACAAGGGTACAATAAAAACAAGCATTGTGTGATATAATCACCACCATCCGGTTCGTGTCTGCAGCGTCTTGGGGCAGTCCCAGTATTGCAGTATCAGGATCGTAGTCCCAACAGGTATCCAGGGCAGATAGTATTCAATACAACTGTATTAGAGTCCTGGAAGATGGCTCCGTGTAGTACAGGCTTCTGCAGCAGTTGCGCATGGATCCGTCCGTTCCAGCGCTCGGTGATGACGTCAGTGTCAATGCATTGACACTGACGTCATCACCGAGCGCTGGAACGGACGGATCCATGCGCAACTGCTGCAGAAGCCTGTACTACACGGAGCCATCTTCCAGGACTCTAATACAGTTGTATTGAATACTATCTGCCCTGGATACCTGTTGGGACTACGATCCTGATACTGCAATACTGGGACTGCCCCAAGACGCTGCAGACACGAACCGGATGGTGGTGATTATATCACACAATGCTTGTTTTTATTGTACCCTTGTGAGTGCATTTTTTATCCCCCCTCTCCCCCTCCCCTCATTAAAATACTATTTTACGCTATGGGCGTGCGCTCTCTCTTCCTGTTTTTCCCCTAGATTCACTGTGGACTTGGTTTGACCACACTGAGAGCTGCCGGAGACCCTCCACACCGGAACCAACACCATTACTGGACTTATTTTTGAGGACTGGTTTTTATACAATTTTTTTCTTTTATATTATCCATTTATTCCTTTTGTTTCTCTGTTTATTTATTTTTGTTATTATCTATATGTATACAATTATCATATTGTTTCCTGGTTTATAGCTTGATTGATTTGGTTATATATATGTAATTTTTACTATATGGTACATATTAGTTATTATTATTCATTAATTATATTATTTGGTTATGAACTTTATAGATTCAGCTTAATAGAGGCGCTGCTTTTTTCTTTTTTGTTTGTCATATATATATATATAATCACACACACACACATATACATACAATCACACACACACACATATACATACAATCACACACACACACACGCACACATATACACACACACATATATACATATAAAAATCAGACCGATGGCTTGCGGGGGGCGTGCCGGTGATGCGGGGGGGGGGGTAGCTGAAGGGAACGGTCCCTGCACGGGGGAGGTCAGTGCTGCCGGTGCCTGTGCCACATGGGGGGGAAGAGCTGGTGTGCTGCGGAGGGGGGAGGGCTGCAGTGCTGCTGGGAGAGACAGATGTCTCTGGTGCTCCATTCACTAGTGTGCGCGCCGGGCCTCCCTCTTGCTTACTTCCGGCGCTGCCAGCAGGGTGACCCGGCGCCGGGTTAAGAGGTTTTTTGTTTTTTTTTAAATTAGCAGCCCTTGTTTCCCGCTGCTGGCGGCCCTGATCGCGGCGCCCCTCTAGCCAAGCCGTGGCACAGTTTGGGAACCTGTGTTCTACCCCCAAAACCGAACGCTCCAAGCGTAGCATTAAGATATGGCCAATCAATCCCATCAAAAGCTTTTTCGGAATCCAGACTCAACACCATTACTTGGATCTTTTCTGTATTAGCTATCTTAATCAGATCAATGATTTGTCTGGTATTGTCTGCTGCCTGCCTACCCTTAATAAATCCCACTTGGTCAGGGTGGATAAGTCTAGGCATTATATGGTTTAGTCAATTAGCCAGCAATTTAGAGTAGATTTTGATATCTATTTATCAACGAGATGGGTCTATAGCTTTTGCAGTCGGTTGGATCCTTATCTTGTTTGAAAATTAATGAAATAGACACTTGAAGCATCTGCTCTGGGAATGAAGCACCTGACAGCACTGCATTAAACATGCGTAGAAGGTGGGGGGCTAGCAAGTCTATACAAATTGTGTAGTATAAATGAGAAAATCCATCAGGCCTGGTGTTTTAGATGGTTTCAGTTCCTTAATTACTCGTGTTAATTATTCTAAAGTGAAATCTTGTTGCAGCCCTTCTCTCGCCTCTCTGCTCAACCTAGGAAGATCCGAGTCCAACAAAAAGTCTCTCATTTACATTACCTTCTCTCCATTATATAGATTTTCATAGGACTTCTTAAACTCCACTACTATCAATTTAGGGTTGGCTGTCATATTACCTGATTTTAACCAAATTGCCTGTATATTATAATTCGCCTGTTTGTTTTTAATTCTATTAGCCAATAGGGTATCTGGGTATCTTGTTCGCTTTTTCAAAAAAATTCCCCTTAGACTAATTCATAGAATTCTCAGCCTGGGAGGTCAAGAGCATATTTATCTCTATTCTGACACCTTTCAACTCTTTTAAGGTGTCAGGCCTACTGTTTTGTTTATGTAGGGCAGAGAGCTCTTTTAATTTTGCTTGGAGTTTCAGTAATTTCACCTCTTTTTATCTTTTCCGCCCTGCAGCAATACTGATAAGGGTGCCTCTGAGTGTGGCTTTATGGGCTTCCCACAGGGTGATGTAGAAGTCCACACTACCTAGATTTGTTCTGGAAAAGTGGTTGATCTCTGTATTAACCTTCTGAAACACCTCAGGGATTTTTTATAATTGATTCATTTAGTTTTCAGTTTGCTCCTGGTCTGCTTAAGTTAATTTGGACGCACCGTAATTCTATTGATGCGTGATCAGACCATGAAATATCATGGATCCTCATTGAGGAGATCTTTGGGACCAGTCTGTGTGATACAAAGAAGTAATCTATTCTGCTGTAACTGGAGTGCGGATGTGAGTAAAATGTATAACCTTTTTCTGTAGGATGTAATTCCATCCAGATGTTAGTCAGTTGATTATCCCTCAAACCTTTGAGTGTGTCCGTGCCTCTTTTTCTATTGTTCCTAGCTGTCTTAGATTTATCTACATCAGGGTCTAGGACGTTGTTGAAATCACCCGCTAGGATTGTATAGCTTTTGGCTACCTTTTTTAATATATTGAAATATGATGTGAAGAATAACAGGTCATACTTATATGGTATACAAGAAGGCAAAAAATCGATGCAGCAGCCACTCTTGTGATGTACTGAGACTCATCAGTGAAGATGAATAAAAATCCTTTATTTAAACTACATAAAAATGGATACTAAACACAGACAAAAAAGAGAGATCCTCCTCCCATGCGTTTCGAGCAAGACTGCTCTTTCTCAAGGAGTGTGACGTCAGCTGAGGGAGGGTACTATTTAAGCCTCTCTTCAGTTCATGATTTGGTGTGTAACACCTGCATTAATTAATTAAGTATACACAAAAAATTACATTGGACCCAGGCATGTTAATGCATTTAGACAGATATATATTCATGACAATCATATCTGACCATAAAGCAAGATTATCAGTACTATGCACAGTGTTTGTAGATTTATAATAACCATATATACATTAGTTTCCAGCTGACAATGTATTACCTTAGCCACATGTAATGTGACCAATACCAAGAATTATTACTAGAAACAATAGTAGGACCTGTGTTATATTGGACAATCCTTACATAGAATACAGGTCTAATGCTGGAAACTAAAAGGTTAACTCACTATATTTATACCACCAATTAATTAGATGCTATCTAGGAAAATAGTAAAGCCTATATTATAATGGACAATCCTTGCATGAATACCTATC
This sequence comes from Ascaphus truei, assembly GCF_040206685.1. Classification (NCBI taxonomy): domain Eukaryota; kingdom Metazoa; phylum Chordata; class Amphibia; order Anura; family Ascaphidae; genus Ascaphus; species Ascaphus truei. Next base: position 52,717,426 of record NC_134497.1, read on the forward strand.
AGTAGTTAGAGACTAAGAGGTTAAAGCTGCAGTTCAGTCAATATCCTGCATGTGTGTTTTTTTTAATAAATCAGTTCTGTAGTAAGAAATAATACTTTTAGCATTTTCTGTTTTTAAAAAAACAACTTTGAAAGACCAATTTTCTTGTATTCTATTTTAACAAGCATTTGCTAAGGCACTGCCCCTTCATGTCCTGTCACAAACCCAGGCACACCCCTTTGTCAGCACTGCCCTCCCTCTCTCTAAACGTGCACTAGCATCTGGTCACATGATCTTCCTCATACAGTAGTACATTCAAGGAAGCTGGAGAAAAGGGATCAGCCTGCATGCATAGCAGCTCGGATAGGCGATTTCAAACTTATTACAGTGTTTATTCCATTCATTGCACGTGTATATAATGTAAAATTGTAATAATTCCATTTATAGCAAACGTGTATATGTGAATATTATTTAGATGTATATGTATGTTACTGAAATGTGGAGTGAGTGTGTAGGTAAATACACACAATACACTTCCACTGCATATATATATATATATATATATATATATATATATATATATATATTATATATATTATATATTATATATGTATGTATATGTGAAGTTATGTGAGTAAAAAAGTGACAAAAACCCTCCATAGCAAGGCAAATAGCAAATGGAAATATTACTGTATGCTCATTTGTATGTATATATATATTTATATACACACACACTTCAAATACGGATAGTGATTCACGTAAATGATATATATATTCACTTTCTGGGAGTATAAGAGTGACTGTCCTGTTGTTCCTTTTTTTGTATCCATCATTGAATGGTATGCACCCTCTCTTTACGTTTATTTTATACTAGCTGAGAGACCCGGCGTTGCCCGGGATGTAATGTTCCCGCTCCTCTCTCTCTCCTCACCCCTCCCCCTCTCTCTGTTTGTCCCCCATTCACATCAATCCAGTTCCCCCCCTCCCTCCTTTACAGCTTCATGCAGTGTGTGTGCGTCAGTCATTGTGTGTGCGTCAGTCAGTGTGTGTGCGCGCGCGTCAGTGAGTCTGACGCAGAAACACAAACACACACACAGACTGACTGACGCACACACACACAGTCAGTGTGTGCGTGTGTGTGTGCCTCAGTCAGTCAGTGTGTGCGTGCGGCAGTCAGTGTGTGTCAGTCAGTGTGTGTGTGTGTGTGTGTGTCAGTGTGTGTGTGTGTGTGTGTGTCAGTGTGTGTGTGTGTCAGTGTGTGTGTGTGTGTGTGTGTGTGTCAGTGTGTGTGTCAGTGTATGTGTGTGTCAGTGTATGTGTGTGTGTGTGTGTGTGTGTGTACCATTCATTGTGTGTGTGCGCGCGTGCGTCAGTCTGTGTGTGTGTGCGCGTGGGTGTGTGCGCGCGTGCGTCAGTCGGTGTGTGTGTGTGTGTGTCAGTGTGTGTGTGTGTGTGTGTGTGTCAGTGTGTGTGTGTGTTTGTTTGTGTCAGTGTGTGTGTGTGTGTGTGTGCAGCAGTCAGTGGGTGTGTGTGCAGCAGTCAGTGTGTGTGTGTGTGTGTGTGTGTGTGTGTGTGTGTGTGTGTGCGCGCGTCAGTCTGTGTAGGTGTGCGTGTGGCTGTGAGGGGTTGTGTGCATGTGGCTGTGAGGGGTTGTGTGCGTGCGTCAGTATGTATGTGTGTGTGTCAGTCAGTGCGTCAATCAGTCAGTGTGTGTGTGTGTGCGTGCGTCAGTCAGTCAGTGTGTGCGTGCGTCAGTGTGTGTGCGTGCGTCAGTCAGGGTGTGTGCGTGCGTCAGTCAGGGTGTGTGCGTGCGTCAGTCAGGGTGTGTGCGTGCGG